>NW_027597815.1:7500-64887 GCF_964194155.1 Cetorhinus maximus | reverse complement strand
CCCCCAAACCCAGCCCCACCCCCAAACCCAGCCCCACCCCCAAACCCACCCCCAACCCCAGCCGCACCCTCACCCCCACCCCCAAACCCAGCCCCACCTGCACCCCCACCCCCAAACCCAGCCCCACCCCCAAACCCAGCCCCACCCCCAAACCCACCCCCATTCCAGGGTGACTCGCATCAACACAGTTACAGGCCGGGTTTACAGCCTGGGCGTTTCCCACAGGGACTCGGGCCGGGTTTAGGGCCTGGGCGTTTCCCACAGGGACTCGGGCCGGGTTTAGGGCCTGGGCGTTTCCCACAGGGACTCGGGCCGGGTTTAGGGCCTGGGCGTTTCCCACAGGGACTCGGGCCGGGTTTAGGGCCTGGGCGTTTCCCACAGGGACTCGGGCCGGGTTTAGGGCCTGGGCGTTTCCCACAGGGACTCGGGCCGGGTTTAGGGCCTGGGCGTTTCCCACAGGGACTCGGGCCGGGTTTAGGGCCTGGGCGTTTCCCACAGGGACTCGGGCCGGGTTTAGGGCCTGGGCGTTTCCCACAGGGACTCGGGCCGGGTTTAGGGCCTGGGCGTTTCCCACAGGGACTCGGGCCGGGTTTAGGGCCTGGGCGTTTCCCGCAGGGACTCGGGCCGGGTTTACAGCCTGGGCGTTTCCCACAGGGAATCAGGCCGGGTTTAGGGCCTGGGCGTTTCCCACAGGGACTCGGGCCGGGTTTAGGGCCTGGGCGTTTCCCACAGGGACTCGGGCCGGGTTTAGGGCCTGGGCGTTTCCCACAGGGACTCGGGCCGGGTTTAGGGCCTGGGCGTTTCCCACAGGGACTCGGGCCGGGTTTAGGGCCTGGGCGTTTCCCGCAGGGACCCGGGCCGGGTTTAGGGCCTGGGCGTTTCCCACAGGGACTCGGGCCGGGTTTAGGGCCTGGGCGTTTCCCACAGGGACTCGGGCCGGGTTTAGGGCCTGGGCGTTTCCCACAGGGACTCGGGCCGGGTTTAGGGCCTGGGCGTTTCCCACAGGGACTCGGGCCGGGTTTAGGGCCTGGGCGTTTCTCACAGGGACTCGGGCCGGGTTTAGGGCCTGGGCGTTTCTCACAGGGACTCAGGCCGGGTTTAGGGCCTGGGCGTTTCCCGCAGGGACTCGGGCCAGGTTTACAGCCTGGGCGTTTCCCACAGGGACTCGGGCCGGGTTTAGGGCCTGGGCGTTTCGCACAGGGACTCAGGCCGGGTTTAGGGCCTGGGCGTTTCCCACAGGGACTCGGGCCGGGTTTAGGGCCTGGGCGTTTCCCGCAGGGACCCAGGCCGGGTTTAGGGCCTGGGAGTTTCCCGCAGGGACTCAGGCCGGGTTTAGGGCCTGGGCGTTTCCCGCAGGAACTCGGGCCGGGTTTAGGGCCTGGGCGTTTCCCACAGGGACTCGGGCTGGGTTTAGGGCCTGGGCGTTTCCCGCAGGGGCTCGGGCCGGGTTTAGGGCCTGGGCGTTTCCCGCAGGGACTCGGGCCGGGTTTAGGGCCTGGGCGTTTCCCGCAGGGACTCGGGCCGGGTTTAGGGCCTGGGTGTTTCTCACAGGGACTCGGGCCGGGTTTAGGGCCTGGGCGTTTCCCGCAGGGACTCAGGCCGGGTTTAGGGCCTGGGCGTTTCTCACAGGGACTCGGGCTGGGTTTAGGGCCTGGGCGTTTCCCGCAGGGACTCGGGCCGGGTTTACAGCCTGGGCGTTTCTCACAGGGACTCGGGCCGGGTTTAGGGCCTGGGCGTTTCCCGCAGGGACTCGGGCCGGGTTTAGGGCCTGGGCGTTTCCCACAGGGACTCAGGCCGGGTTTAGGGCCTGGGCGTTTCCCACAGGGACTCAGGCCGGGTTTAGGGCCTGGGCGTTTCCCACAGGGACTCAGGCCGAGTTTAGGGCCTGGGCGTTTCCCGCAGGGACTCGGGCCGGGTTTACAGCCTGGGCGTTTCTCACAGGGACTCGGGCCGGGTTTAGGGCCTGGGCGTTTCTCACAGGGACTCAGGCCGGGTTTAGGGCCTGGGCGTTTCCCGCAGGGACTCGGGCCGGGTTTAGGGCCTGGGCGTTTCCCACAGGGACTCGGGCCGGGTTTAGGGCCTGGGCGTTTCCCGCAGGGACTCAGGCCGGGTTTAGGGCCTGGGCGTTTCCCGCAGGGACTCGGGCTGGGTTTAGGGCCTGGGCGTTTCCCACAGGGACTCGGGCCGGGTTTAGGGCCTGGGCGTTTCCCGCAGGGACTCAGGCTGGGTTTAGAGCCTGGGCGTTTCCCGCAGGGACTCAGGCTGGGTTTAGGGCCTGGGCGTTTCCCGCTGTACGGGTCCCAGTCAGGAACAGGGTAAGCGGACACACCTCATATACAGCGAAGCCAATGGTGTGCATGTCCTGCCCGTGTTTGCGATATCTGCGGCGATCTTTCTGCATCAGAGCACACAGGAAGCTGCAGGCAACCTCAGTATCCTCAGGGTCATCGTCCTCCTCCTCCAGTGTGATTTTAAACTGTGGGTTGATCCAGAACGTAGCTAGGGCAAGAAAAGGAGACAGTGTCAGAGGGAGAAACAGAGAGGAGGAGAGGGGGGGGAGACGGGGGAGACAGAGAGGAGGTGGGAGACAAAGAGGTGGAGGGCGGAGTCGGGGAGAGAGAGGAAGAGGGTTGGGGGAGATAGACGGGGGAGACAGGGAGGACGGGGGAGGCAAAGAGGAGGAGGGGGAGACGGGGAGGAGGAGGGAGACAAAGAGGAGGAGGGGGAGACGGGGAGGAGGGGGGGAGACAGACAGAGAGAGAGAGAATGGGAGGAGGGGGCAGTGGACGGGTTCAGGTGAAGAGTGACTTAGAAATATAAAAATGGAAGGGGAAGAAACCGAACCCGGTAGTGATGTGGGTAAGAGAATGTGTGTGTGTAGGAGGGGGGTTGATGCTGACTGTGTAGGGGGAGGGTCGATGCTGACTGTGTAGGGGGAGGGTCGATGCTGACAGTAAAGGAGTGGGGGTCGATGCTGATAGTAAAGGATGACATAAGGAGATCAGTGAGAAAGGATCTTGGCTCAGAAGATGCTGAAGTAGAATTAGTCTGGGTGGGAATTAGGAAAAGCAAGAGTCAGAAAACACCAGTCGGCCGAGTTTACTGGCCCTAACGGTAGTTATACTGCCGGGCAGAGCATTAAACATGGAGCTTGTAACAAAGGCAATATAATGATTGTGAGAGATTTTAATCTTCATATAGACTGGGATGATCAAATTGGAAAAGTGGTGGAGAAGATGAGTTTGTCGAATGTTTTTGTGGTAGTTTGTTGGGGAAAGTGCTTTTGGATCTTGTACATGTGCAATGATGCAGAATGAATGGGTAATGTTGGCCTTTATTGCAAGGGGACTGGAGGACAAGAATAATGAAATCTTGCTCCAGTTGTGCAGGGTTTTGGTGAGACCACATAAGACCATAAGACCATAAGGAATAAGAGCAGAAATTAAACATTCGGCCCATCGAGTCTGCTCCACCATTCAATCATGGCTGATAAGTTTCTCAACCCCATTCTCCCGCCTTCTCCCCGTAACCTTTGATCCCCTTACCAATCAAGAACCTATCTATCTTAAATACACTCAATGACCTGGCCTCCACAGCCTTCTGTGGCAATGAATTCCATAGATTCACCACTCTCTGGCTAAAGAAGTTTCTCCTCATCTCTGTTCTAAAAGGTCTTCCCTTTACTCTGAGGCTGTGCCCTCGGGTCCTAGTCTCTCCTACTAATGGAAACATCTTCCCTACGTCCACTCTATCCAGGCCTTTCAGTATTCTGTAAGTTTCAATCAGATCCCCCCTCATCCTTCTAAACTCCATCGAGTATAGACCCAGAGTCCTCAAACGTTCCTCATATGTTAAACCTTTCATTCCTGGGATCGTTCTCGTGAACCTCCTCTGGACCCTCTCCAGGGCCAGCACATCCTTCCTGAGATACGGGGCCCAAAATTGCTCACAATATTCTAAATGTGGTCTGACCAGAGCCTTATAAAGCCTCAGCAGCACATCCCTGCTTTTATATTCTACATCTGGAGTACTGTGTGCAGTTTTGGTCTCTACATTTAAGGGAGGATATACTTACATTGGAGGTGGTACAGTGAGGGTTCACTAGATTGGTCCCTGGGATGAGGGGGATGTCCTATGATGGGAGGCTGAGTGAATTGGGCTTGTATTCTCTGGAGTTTAGAAGAATGAGAGTCGATCTCATTGAATCCTACGAGATTATGAAGGGGTTTGACAGGGTGGACACTGAGAGATTGTCTCTGCTGGTCGGGGAATCTAAAACACGGGGGCGCAGTCTCAGGATAAGGGGCCGATCAGTTAGGACTGAGATGAGGAGAAATTACTTCACTCAAAGGGTTGTGAATATTTGGAATTCTCTACCCCAGAGGATTGTGGATGCTCCATTATTGAATATATTTAAGGTTGGGATGGATGGATTTTTGGTGTCTCAGGGAATTAAGGGATATGGGGAGTGGGCGGGAAAATGGAGTTGAAGCCCAGGACCAGCCATGATGGTATTGAATGGTGGAACAGGCTAGATGGGCCGAAGGGTCCACTCCTGCTCCTGTTTGTGTCCTTGTGTGTGCAGGGAGGGAGTGTGCAGAGTGGAGCTGGGGATGTGGGCTCGGGTGATGAGCACACTCACTTGGGTGGTTGCGGCATCCACCTGCAGTGCTACCTCGCCTCCAGGAACCATTATAGACAGCCATGTTCCATCTCTTCATCATGTCATCCTCCAGAGTGTCCGGGGTCAGGTTACAGATCTCCAATCGTGAAAACTGTCGCAGGAACTCGGAGAATGCCATCCTGAAAAAAGGGACCAGTAACCAGATCACAATCAACCACCAGCCTTATCCCTGTCACACATTGCACAATACACAAGGACAGGAATAACAGACAGAGTAAAGCTCCCTCGACACTGACCCCATCAAACACTCCCAGGACAGGTACAGCACGGGGTTAGATACAGAGTAAAGCTCCCTCTACACTGACCCCAACAAACCCTCCCAGGACAGGTACAGCACGGGGTTAGATACAGAGTAAAGCTCCCTCTACACTGTCCCCATCAAACACTCCCAGGACAGGTACAGCACGGGGTTAGATACAGAGTAAAGCTCCCTCTACACTGACCGCAACAAACACTCGCAGGACAGGTACAGCACAGGGTTAGATACAGAGTAAAGCACCCTCTACACCGTCCCCATCAAACACTCCCAGGAAAGGAACAGCACGGGGTTAGATACAGAGTAAAGCTCCCTCTACACTGTCCCCATCAAACACTCCCAGGACAGGAACAGCACGGGGTTAGATACAGAGTAAAGCTCCCTCTACACTGTCCCCATCAAACACTCCCAGGACAGGTACAGCACGGGGTTAGATACAGAGTAAAGCTCACGCTACACTGTCCCCATCAAACACTCCCAGGACAGGTACAGCACGGGGTTAGATACAGAGTAAAGCTCACGCTACACTGTCCCCATCAAACACTCCCAGGACAGGTACAGCACGGGGTTAGATACAGAGTAAAGCTCCCTCTACACTGTCCCCATCAAACACTCCCAGGACAGGTACAGCACGGGGCTAGATACAGAGTAAACCTACCTCTATACTGTCCCCATCAAACACTCCTAGGACAGGTACAGCACGGGGTTAGATACAGAGTAAAGCTCCCTCTACACTCTCCCCAACAAACACTCCCAGGACAGGCACTGCACGGGGTTAGATACAGAGTAAAGCTCCCTCTACACTGTCCACATCAAACACTCCCAGGACAGGTACAGCACGGGGTTAGATACAGAGTAAAGCTCCCTCTACTCCGTCGCCATCAAACACTCCCAGGACAGGTACAGCACGGAGTTAGTTACAGAGCAAAGCTCCCTATACACTGTCCCCATCAAAGACTCCCAGGACAGGTACAGCACGGGGTTAGATAGAGAGTAATGCTCCCTCTACAATGTCCGCATCAAACACTCCCAGGACAGGTACAGCACGGGGTTAGATACAGAGTAAAGCTCCCTCAACACTGTCCCCATCAAACACTCCCAGGATAGGGACAGCATGGGGTTAGATACAGAGTAAAGCTCCCTCTACACTCTCCCAACAAACACTCCCAGGACAGGTACAGCACGGGGTTAGATACAGAGTAAAGCTCCCTCTACACTGTCCCCATCAAACACTCCCAGGACAGGGATAGCACGGGGTTAGATAGAGAGTAAATTTCCCTCTACACTGTCCCCATCAAACACTCCCAGGACAGGTACAGCAAGGGGTTAGATACAGAGTAAAGCTCACATTACACTGCCCCCATCAAACACTCCCAGGACAGGTAAAGCACGGGGTTAGATACAGAGTAAAGCTCCCTCTACACTCTCCCCAACAAACACTCCCAGGACAGGTACAGCACGGGGTTAGTTACAGAGTAAAGCTCCCTCTACACCGTCCCCATCAAACACTCCCAGGACAGGTACAGCACGGGGTTAGATACAGAGTAAAGCTCCCTCTACACTGTCCCCATCAAACACTCCCAGGACAGGTTCAGCACGGGGTTAGATACAGAGTAAAGCTCCCGCTACACTGTCCCCATCAAACACTCCCAGGACAGGTACAGCACGGGGTTAGATACAGAGTAAAGCTCCCTCTACACTGTCCCTATCAAACACTCCCAGGACAGGTACAGCACGGGGTTAGATACAGAGTAAAGCTCCCTCTACACTGTCCCCATCAAACACTCTCAGGACAGGTACAGCACGGGGTTAGATACTAGGTAAAGCTCCCTCTACACTGTCCCCATCAAACACTCCCAGGACAGGGACAGCATGGGGTTAGATACAGAGTAAAGCTCCCTCTACACTCTACACATCAAACACTCCCAGGACAGGTACAGCACGGGGTTATATACAGAGTAACGCTCCCTCTACACTGTCCCCATCAAACACTCCCAGGACAGGTACAGCACGGGGTTAGATACAGCGTAAAGCTCCCTCTACACTCTCCCCAACAAACACTCCCAGGACAGGTACAGCACGGGGTTAGATACAGAGTAAAGCTCCCTCTACACTCTCCCCAACAAACACTCCCAGGACAGGTACTGCACGGGGTTAGATACAGAGTAAAGCTCCCTCTACACTGTCCACATCAAACAGTCCAGAGACAGGTACAGCACGGGGTTAGATACAGAGTAAAGCTCCCTCTACACTGTCCCCATCAAAGACTCACAGGACAGGCACTGCACGGGGTTAGACACAGAGTAAAGCTCCCTCTACACTGTCCACATCAAACACTCCCAGGACAGGTACAGCACGGGGTTAGATACAGAGTAAAGCTCCCTCTACTCCGTCGCCATCAAACACTCCCAGGACAGGTACAGCACGGAGTTACTTAGAGAGCAAAGCTCCCTCTACACTGTCCCCATCAAACACTCCCAGGACAGGTACAGCACGGGGTTAGATAGAGAGTAATGCTCCCTCTACACTGTCCGCATCAAACACTCCCAGGACAGGTACAGCACGGGGTTAGATACAGAGTAAAGCTCCCTCAACACTGTCCCCATCAAACACTCCCAGGATAGGGAAAGCATGGGGTTAGATACAGAGTAAAGCTCCCTCTACACTCTCCCATCAAACACTCCCAGGACAGGTACAGCACGGGGTTAGATACAGAGTAAAGCTCCCTCTACACTGTCCCCATCAAACACTCCCAGGACAGGGACAGCACGGGGTTAGATAGAGAGTAAAGTTCCCTCTACACTGTCCCCATCAAACACTCCCAGGACAGGGACAGCACGGGGTTAGAAACAGAGTAAAGCTCCCTCTACACTGTCCCTATCAAACATTCCCAGGACAGGTACAGCACGGGGTTAGATACAGAGTAAAGCTCCCTCTACACTGTCCCCATCAAACACTCTCAGGACAGGTACAGCAAGGGGTTAGATACAGAGTAAAGCTCACTCTATACAGTCCCCATCAAACACGCCCAGGACAGGTACAGAACGGGGTTAGATACAGAGTAAAGCTCCCTCTACACTGTCCCCATCAAACACTCCCAGCACAGGTACAGCACGGGGTTAGATACAGCGTAAAGCTCCCTCTACAATGTCCCCATCAAACACTCTCAGGACAGGTACAGCACGGGGTTAGATACAGAGTAAAGCTCACTCTACACTGTCCCCATCAAACACTCCCAGGACAGGTACAGCACGGGGTTAGATACAGAGTAAAGCTCACTCTATACAGTCCCCATCAAACACGCCCAGGACAGGTACAGAACGGGGTTAGATACAGAGTAAAGCTCCCTCTACACCGACCCCAACAAACACTCGGAGGAGAGGAACAGCATAGGGTTAGATACAGAGTAAAGCTCCCTCTACACCGTCCCCAACAAACACTCCCAGGACATGTACAGCACGGGGTTAGATACAGAGTAAAGCTCCCTCTACAATGTCCACATCAAACACTCCCAGGACAGGTACAGCACGGGGCTAGATACAGAGTAAAGCTCCCTCTACACTGTCCCCAGCAAACACTCCCAGGACAGGTACAGCATGGGGTTAGATACAGAGTAAACCTACCTCTATACTGTCCACATCAAACACTCACAGGACAGGTACTGCACGGGGTTAGATACAGAGTAAAGCTCCCTCTACACTGTCCACATCAAACAGTCCCAAGACAGGTACAGCACGGGGTTAGATACAGAGTAAAGCTCCCTCTACACTCTCCCCAACAAACACTCACAGGACAGGTACTGCACGGGGTTAGATACAGAGTAAAGCTCCCTCTACACTGTCCACATCAAACAGTCCCAAGACAGGTAGAGCACGGGGTTAGATACAGAGTAAAGCTCCCCCTACACTCTCCCCATCAAACACTCCCAGGACAGGCACTGCACGGTGTTAGATACAGAGTCAAGCTACCTCTACACTGTCCACATCAAACACTCCCAGGACAGGTACAGCACAGGGTAAGATACAGAGTAAAACTCCCTCTACACTGACACCAACAAACACTCCCAGGACAGGTACAGCAGGGGGTCAGTTACAGAGTAAAGCTCCCTCTACACTGTCCCCATCAAACACTCCCAGGACAGGTACAGCACAGGGTTAGATACAGAGTAAAGCTCCCTCTACACTGTCCGCATCAAACACTCCCAGGACAGGTACAGCACGGGGTTAGATACAGAGTAAAGCTCCCTCTACACCGTCCCCATCAAACACTCCCAGGACAGGGACAGCATGGGGTTAGATACAGAGTAAAGCTCCCTCTACACCCTCCCCATCAAACACTCCCAGGACAGGTACAGCACGGGGTTAGATACAGAGTAAAGCTCCCTCTACACTCTCCCCATCAAACATTCCTAGGACAGGTAGAGCACGGGGTTAGATAGAGAGTAAAGTTCCCTCTACACTGTCCCCATCAAACACTCCCAGGACAGGGACAGCACGGGGTTAGAAACAGAGTAAAGCTCCCTCTACACTGTCCTTATCAAACACTCCCAGGACAGGTACAGCACGGGGTTAGAAACAGAGTAAAGCTCCCTCTACACTGTCCCCATCAAACACTCCCAGGACAGGTACAGCACGGGGTTAGATACAGAGCAAAGCTCCCTCTACACTGTCCCCATCAAACACTCCCAGGACAGGTACCGCAAGGGGTTAGATGCAGAGTAAATCTCCCTCTACACTGTCCCCATCAAACACGCCCAGGACAGGAACAGCACGGGGTTAGATACAGAGTAAAGCTCCCTCTACACTCTCCCCATCAAACACTCCCAGGACAGGTACAGCACGGGGTTAGTTACAGAGTAAAGCTCCCGCTACACCATCCCCATCAAACACTCCCAGGACAGGTTCTGCACGGGTTTAGATACAGAGTAAAGCTCCTTCTACACTGTCCAAATCAAACACTCCCAGGACAGGTTCAGCACAGGGTTAGATACAGAGAAAAGCTCCCGCTACACTGTCCCCATCAAACACTCCCAGGACAGGTACAGCACGGGGTTAGATACAGAGTAAAGCTCCCTCTACACTGTCCCTATCAAACACTCCCAGGACAGGTACAGCACGGGGTTAGATACAGAGTAAAGCTCCCTCTACACTGTCCCCATAAAACACTCTCAGGACAGGTACAGCACGGGGTTAGATACAGAGTAAAGCTCCCTCTACACTGTCCCATCAAACACTCCCAGGACAGGGACAGCATGGGGTTAGATACAGAGTAAAGCTCCCTCTACACTCTCCCCATCAAACACTCCCAGGACAGGTAGAGCACGGGGTTAGATTGAGAGTAAAGTTGCCTCTACACTGTCCCCATCAAACACTCCCAGGACAGGGACAGCACGGGGTTAGAAACAGAGTAAAGCTCCCTCTACACCGATGCCAACATTCACTCGGAGGAGAGGAACAGCACAGGGTTAGATACAGAGTAAAGCTCCCTCTACACTGTCCCCATCAAACACTCCCAGGGCAGGTACAGCACGGGGTTAGATACAGAGTAAAGCTCCCTCTACACCGTCCCCATCAAACACTCCCAGTACAGCTACAGCACGGGGTTAGATAAAGAGTAAAGCTCCCTCTACACCGTCCCCAACAAACACTCCCAGGACATGTACAGCACGGGGTTAGATACAGAGTACAGCTCCCTCTACACTGTCCCCATCAAACACTCCCAGGACAGGTACAGCACGGGGTTAGTTACAGAGTAAAGCTCCCTCTACACTGTCCCCATCAAACACTCCCAGGACAGGTACAGCACGGGGTTAGATACAGAGTAAAGCTCCCTCTACACTGTCCCCATCAAACACTCCCAGGACAGGTACAGCACCGGGTTAGATACAGAGTAAAGCTCCCTCTACACCGTCCCCATCAAACACTCCCAGGACAGGTACAGCACCGGGTTAGATACAGAGTAAAGCTCCCTCTACACTGTCCCCATCAAACATTCCCAGGACAGGAACAGCACGGGGTTAGATACAGAGTAAAGCTCACTTTACACTGCCCCCATCAAACACACCCAGGACAGGTACAGCACGGGGTTAGATACAGAGTAAAGCTCCCTCTACACTGTCCCCATCAAACACTCCCAGGACAGGTACAGCACCGGGTTAGATACAGAGTAAAGCTCCCTCTACACCGTCCCCATCAAACACTCCCAGGACAGGTACAGCACCGGGTTAGATACAGAGTAAAGCTCCCTCTACACTGTCCCCATCCAACATTCCCAGGACAGGAACAGCACGGGGTTAGATACAGAGTAAAGCTCACTTTACACTGCCCCCATCAAACACACCCAGGACAGGTACAGCACGGGGTTAGATACAGAGTAAAGCTCCCTCTACACTCTCCCCAACAAACACTCTCGGGACAGGTACTGCACGGGGTTAGATACAGAGTAAAGCTCCCTCTACACTGTCCACATCAAACAGTCCCAAGACAGGTACAGCACGGGGTTAGATACAGAGTAAAGCTCCCTCTACACTGTCCACATCAAACACTCCCAGGACAGGCACTGCACGGGGTTAGATACAGAGTAAAGCTCCCTCTACACTGTCCACATCAAACACTCCCCGGACAGGTACAGCACGGGGTAAGATACAGAGTAAAACTCCCTCTACACTGACACCAACAAACACTCCCAGGACAGGAACAGCACGGGGTTAGATACAGATTAAAGCTCCCTCTACACTCTCCCCAACAAACACGCCCAGGACCGGTACAGCACGGGGTTAGATACAGAGTAAAGGTCCCTCTACACTGTCCCCATCAAACACTCCCAGGACAGGTACTGCACGGGGTTAGATACAGAGTAAAGCTCCCTCTACACTGTCCCCATCAAACACGCCCAGGACAGGAACAGCACGGGATTAGATACAGAGTAAAGCTCCCTCTACACTCTCCCCATCAAACACTCCCAGGACAGGTACAGCACGGGGTTAGTTACAGAGTAAAGCTCCCGCTACACCATCCCCATCAAACACTCCCAGGACAGGTTCTGCACGGGTTTAGATACAGAGTAAAGCTCCTTCTACACTGTCCAAATCAAACACTCCCAGGACAGGTTCAGCACAGGGTTAGATACAGAGAAAAGCTCCCGCTACACTGTCCCCATCAAACACTCCCAGGACAGGTACAGCACGGGGTTAGATACAGAGTAAAGCTCCCTCTACACTGTCCCTATCAAACACTCCCAGGACAGGTACAGCACGGGGTTAGATACAGAGTAAAGCTCCCTCTACACTGTCCCCATAAAACACTCTCAGGACAGGTACAGCACGGGGTTAGATACAGAGTAAAGCTCCCTCTACACTGTCCCATCAAACACTCCCAGGACAGGGACAGCATGGGGTTAGATACAGAGTAAAGCTCCCTCTACACTCTCCCCATCAAACACTCCCAGGACAGGTAGAGCACGGGGTTAGATTGAGAGTAAAGTTGCCTCTACACTGTCCCCATCAAACACTCCCAGGACAGGGACAGCACGGGGTTAGAAACAGAGTAAAGCTCCCTCTACACCGATGCCAACATTCACTCGGAGGAGAGGAACAGCACAGGGTTAGATACAGAGTAAAGCTCCCTCTACACTGTCCCCATCAAACACTCCCAGGGCAGGTACAGCACGGGGTTAGATAGAGAGTAAAGCTCCCTCTACACCGTCCCCATCAAACACTCCCAGTACAGCTACAGCACGGGGTTAGATAAAGAGTAAAGCTCCCTCTACACCGTCCCCAACAAACACTCCCAGGACATGTACAGCACGGGGTTAGATACAGAGTACAGCTCCCTCTACACTGTCCCCATCAAACACTCCCAGGACAGGTACAGCACGGGGTTAGTTACAGAGTAAAGCACACGCTACACTGTCCCCATCAAACACTCCCAGGACAGGTACAGCACGGGGTTAGATACAGAGTAAAGCTCCCTCTACACTGTCCCCATCAAACACTCCCAGGACAGGTACAGCACGGGGTTAGATACAGAGTAAAGCTCACTCTATACAGTCCCCATCAAACACGCCCAGGACAGGTACAGAACGGGGTTAGATACAGAGTAAAGCTCCCTCTACACCGACCCCAACAAACACTCGGAGGAGAGGAACAGCATAGGGTTAGATACAGAGTAAAGCTCCCTCTACACCGTCCCCAACAAACACTCCCAGGACATGTACAGCACGGGGTTAGATACAGAGTAAGGCTCCCTCTACAATGTCCACATCAAACACTCCCAGGACAGGTACAGCACGGGGCTAGATACAGAGTAAAGCTACCTCTATACTGTCCCCATCAAACACTCCTAGGACAGGTACAGCACGGGGTTAGATACAGAGTAAAGCTCACTTTACACTGCCCCCATCAAACAAACCCAGGACAGGTACAGCACGGGGTTAGATACAGAGTAAAGCTCCCTCTACACTATCCCCAACAAACACTCCCAGGACAGGTACTGCACGGGGTTAGATACAGAGTAAATCTCCCTCTACACTGTCCACATCAAACAGTCCCAAGACAGGTACAGCACGGGGTTAGATACAGAGTAAAGCTCCCTCTACACTGTCTCCATCAAACACTCCCAGGACAGGCACTGCACGGGGTTAGATACAGAGTAAAGCTCCCTCTACACTGACCCCAACAAGCACTCGCAGGAGAGGATCAGCACAGGGTTAGATACAGAGTAAAGCTCCCTCTACACTGTCCCCATCAAACACTCCCAGGGCAGGTACAGCACGGGGTTAGATACAGAGTAAAGCTCCCTCTACACCGTCCCCATCAAACACTCCCAGGACAGGTACAGCACGGGGTTAGATAAAGAGTAAAGCTCCCTCTACACCGTCCCCATCAAACACTCCCAGGACAGGTACAGCACGGGGTTAGATACAGAGCAAAGCTCCCTCTACACTGTCCCCATCAAACACTCCCAGGACAGGTACTGCACGGGGTTCGATACAGAGTAAATCTCCCTCTACACTGTCCACATCAAACACTGCCAGGACAGGTACAGCACGGGGTTAGATACAGAGTAAAGCTCCCTCTACACCGTCCCCATCAATCACTCCCAGGACAGGTACAGCACGGGGTTAGATACAGAGTAAAGCTCCCTCTACACTCTCCCCAACAAACACGCCCAGGACCGGTACAGCACGGGGTTAGAAACAGAGTAAAGCTCCCTCTACGCTCTCCCCAACAAACACTACCGGGACAGGTACAGCACGGGGTTAGATACAGAGTAAAGCTCCCTCTACACTGTCCCCAACAAACACTCCCAGGACAGGTACTGCACGGGGTTAGATACAGAGAAAAGTTCCCTCTACACTGTCCACATCAAACAGTCCCAAGACAGGTACAGCACGGGGTTAGATACAGAGTAAAACTCCCTCTACACTGACACCAACAAACACTCCCAGTACAGGAACAGCACGGGGTTAGATACAGAGTAAAGCACCCTGTACTCCGTCCCCATCAAACACTCCCAGGACAGGTACAGCACGGGGTTAGTTACAGAGTAAAGCTCCCTCTACACTGTCCCCATCAAACACTCCCAGGACAGGTACAGCACAGGGTTAGATACAGACTAAAGCTCCCTCTACACTGTCCGCATCAAACACTCCCAGGACAGGTACAGCACGGGGTTAGATACAGAGTAAAGCTCCCTCTACACCCTCCCCATCAAACACTCCCAGGACAGGTAGAGCACGGGGATAGATACAGAGTAAAGCTCCCTCTACACTGTCCCCATCAAACACTCCCAGGACAGGGAAAGCACGGGGTTAGAAACAGAGTAAAGGTCCCTCTACACTGTCCATATCAAACACTCCCAGGACAGGTACAGCACGGGGTTAGATACAGAGTAAAGCTCCCTCTACACTGTCCCCATCAAACACTCTCAGCACAGGTACAGCACGGGGTTAGATACAGAGTAAAGCTCCCTCTACACTGACACCAACAAACAC
Source organism: Cetorhinus maximus (assembly GCF_964194155.1). Classification (NCBI taxonomy): domain Eukaryota; kingdom Metazoa; phylum Chordata; class Chondrichthyes; order Lamniformes; family Cetorhinidae; genus Cetorhinus; species Cetorhinus maximus. The sequence continues at coordinate 49,954 of NW_027597815.1, read as the reverse complement.
TCGCAGGAGAGGAACAGCACAGGGTTGGATACAGAGTAAAGCTCCCTCTACACTGTCACCATCAAACACTCCCAGGGCAGGTACAGCACGGGGTTAGATACAGAGTAAAGCTCCCTCTACACCGTCCCCATCAAATACTGCCAGGACAGGTACAGCACGGGGTTAGATAAAGAGTAGAGCTCCCTCTACACCGGCCCCAACAAACACTCCCAGGACAGGTACAGCACGGGGTTAGATACAGAGTAAAGCTCCCTCTACACTGTCCCCATCAAACACTCCCAGGACAGGTACAGCAAGGGGTTAGATACAGAGTAAAGCTCACGCTACACTGTCCCCATCAAACACTCCCAGGACAGGTACAGCACGGGGCTAGATACAGAGTAAAGCTCCCTCTACACTGTCCCCAGCAAACACTCCCAGGACAGGTACAGCATGGGGTTAGATACAGAGTAAACCTACCTCTATACTGTCCACATCAAACACTCACAGGACAGGTACTGCACGGGGTTAGATACAGAGTAAAGCTCCCTCTACACTGTCCACATCAAACAGTCCCAAGACAGGTACAGCACGGGGTTAGATACAGAGTAAAGCTCCCTCTACACTCTCCCCAACAAACACTCACAGGACAGGTACTGCACGGGGTTAGATACAGAGTAAAGCTCCCTCTACACTGTCCACATCAAACAGTCCCAAGACAGGTAGAGCACGGGGTTAGATACAGAGTAAAGCTCCCCCTACAGTCTCCCCATCAAACAATCCCAGGACAGGCACTGCACGGTGTTAGATACAGAGTCAAGCTACCTCTACACTGTCCACATCAAACACTCCCAGGACAGGTACAGCACAGGGTAAGATACAGAGTAAAGCTCCCTCTACACTGACACCAACAAACACTCCCAGGACAGGTACAGCACGGGGTCAGTTACAGAGTAAAGCTCCCTCTACACTGTCCCCATCAAACACTCCCAGGACAGGTACAGCACAGGGTTAGATACAGAGTAAAGCTCCCTCTACACTGTCCGCATCAAACACTCCCAGGACAGGTACAGCACGGGGTTAGATACAGAGTAAAGCTCCCTCTACACCGTCCCCATCAAACACTCCCAGGACAGGGACAGCATGGGGTTAGATACAGAGTAAAGCTCCCTCTACACCCTCCCCATCAAACACTCCCAGGACAGGTACAGCACGGGGTTATATACAGAGTAAAGCTCCCTCTACACTCTCCCCATCAAACATTCCTAGGACAGGTAGAGCACGGGGTTAGATAGAGAGTAAAGTTCCCTCTACACTGTCCCCATCAAACACTCCCAGGACAGGGACAGCACGGGGTTAGAAACAGCGTAAAGCTCCCTCTACACTGTCCTTATCAAACACTCCCAGGACAGGTACAGCACGGGGTTAGAAACAGAGTAAAGCTCCCTCTACACTGTCCCCATCAAACACTCCCAGGACAGGTACAGCACGGGGTTAGATACAGAGCAAAGCTCCCTCTACACTGTCCCCATCAAACACTCCCAGGACAGGTACCGCAAGGGGTTAGATGCAGAGTAAATCTCCCTCTACACTGTCCACATCAAACACTGTCAGGACAGGTACAGCACGGGGTTAGATACAGAGTAAAGCTCCCTCCACACCGTCCCCATCAAACACTCCCAGGACCGGTACAGCACGGGGTTAGATACAGATTAAAGCTCCCTCTACACTCTCCCCAACAAACACGCCCAGGACCGGTACAGCACGGGGTTAGATACAGAGTAAAGGTCCCTCTACACTGTCCCCATCAAACACTCCCAGGACAGGTACTGCACGGGGTTAGATACAGAGTAAAGCTCCCTCTACACTGTCCCCATCAAACACGCCCAGGACAGGAACAGCACGGGGTTAGATACAGAGTAAAGCTCCCTCTACACTCTCCCCATCAAACACTCCCAGGACAGGTACAGCACGGGGTTAGTTACAGAGTGAAGCTCCCGCTACACCATCCCCATCAAACACTCCCAGGACAGGTTCGGCACGGGTTTAGATACAGAGTAAAGCTCCTTCTACACTGTCCAAATCAAACACTCCCAGGACAGGTTCAGCACAGGGTTAGATACAGAGAAAAGCTCCCGCTACACTGTCCCCATCAAACACTCCCAGGACAGGTACAGCACGGGGTTAGATACAGAGTAAAGCTCCCTCTACACTGTCCCTATCAAACACTCCCAGGACAGGTACAGCACGGGGTTAGATACAGAGTAAAGCTCCCTCTACACTGTCCCCATAAAACACTCTCAGGACAGGTACAGCACGGGGTTAGATACAGATTAAAGCTCCCTCTACACTCTCCCCATCAAACACTCCCAGGACAGGTAGCGCACGTGGTTAGATTGAGAGTAAAGTTGCCTCTACACTGTCCCCATCAAACACTCCCAGGACAGGGACAGCACGGGGTTAGAAACAGAGTAAAGCTCCCTCTACACCGATGCCAACATTCACTCGGAGGAGAGGAACAGCACAGGGTTAGATACAGAGTAAAGCTCCCTCTACACTGTCCCCATCAAACACTCCCAGGGCAGGTACAGCACGGGGTTAGATAGAGAGTAAAGCTCCCTCTACACCGTCCCCATCAAACACTCCCAGTACAGCTACAGCACGGGGTTAGATAAAGAGTAAAGCTCCCTCTACACCGTCCCCAACAAACACTCCCAGGACATGTACAGCACGGGGTTAGATACAGAGTACAGCTCCCTCTACACCGTCCCCATCAAACACTCCCAGGACAGGGACAGCATGGGGTTAGATACAGAGTAAAGCTCCCTCTACACCCTCCCCATCAAACACTCCCAGGACAGGTACAGCACGGGGTTAGATACAGAGTAAAGCTCCCTCTACACTCTCCCCATCAAACATTCCTAGGACAGGTAGAGCACGGGGTTAGATAGAGAGTAAAGTTCCCTCTACACTGTCCCCATCAAACACTCCCAGGACAGGGACAGCACGGGGTTAGAAACAGAGTAAAGCTCCCTCTACACTGTCCTTATCAAACACTCCCAGGACAGGTACAGCACGGGGTTAGAAACAGAGTAAAGCTCCCTCTACACTGTCCCCATCAAACACTCCCAGGACAGGTACAGCACGGGGTTAGATACAGAGCAAAGCTCCCTCTACACTGTCCCCATCAAACACTCCCAGGACAGGTACCGCAAGGGGTTAGATGCAGAGTAAATCTCCCTCTACACTGTCCCCATCAAACACGCCCAGGACAGGAACAGCACGGGGTTAGATACAGAGTAAAGCTCCCTCTACACTCTCCCCATCAAACACTCCCAGGACAGGTACAGCACGGGGTTAGTTACAGAGTAAAGCTCCCGCTACACCATCCCCATCAAACACTCCCAGGACAGGTTCTGCACGGGTTTAGATACAGAGTAAAGCTCCTTCTACACTGTCCAAATCAAACACTCCCAGGACAGGTTCAGCACAGGGTTAGATACAGAGAAAAGCTCCCGCTACACTGTCCCCATCAAACACTCCCAGGACAGGTACAGCACGGGGTTAGATACAGAGTAAAGCTCCCTCTACACTGTCCCTATCAAACACTCCCAGGACAGGTACAGCACGGGGTTAGATACAGAGTAAAGCTCCCTCTACACTGTCCCCATAAAACACTCTCAGGACAGGTACAGCACGGGGTTAGATACAGAGTAAAGCTCCCTCTACACTGTCCCATCAAACACTCCCAGGACAGGGACAGCATGGGGTTAGATACAGAGTAAAGCTCCCTCTACACTCTCCCCATCAAACACTCCCAGGACAGGTAGAGCACGGGGTTAGATTGAGAGTAAAGTTGCCTCTACACTGTCCCCATCAAACACTCCCAGGACAGGGACAGCACGGGGTTAGAAACAGAGTAAAGCTCCCTCTACACCGATGCCAACATTCACTCGGAGGAGAGGAACAGCACAGGGTTAGATACAGAGTAAAGCTACCTCTACACTGTCCCCATCAAACACTCCCAGGGCAGGTACAGCACGGGGTTAGATACAGAGTAAAGCTCCCTCTACACCGTCCCCATCAAACACTCCCAGTACAGCTACAGCACGGGGTTAGATAAAGAGTAAAGCTCCCTCTACACCGTCCCCAACAAACACTCCCAGGACATGTACAGCACGGGGTTAGATACAGAGTACAGCTCCCTCTACACTGTCCCCATCAAACACTCCCAGGACAGGTACAGCACGGGGTTAGTTACAGAGTAAAGCTCCCTCTACACTGTCCCCATCAAACACTCCCAGGACAGGTACAGCACGGGGTTAGATACAGAGTAAAGCTCCCTCTACACTGTCCCCATCAAACACTCCCAGGACAGGTACAGCACCGGGTTAGATACAGAGTAAAGCTCCCTCTACACCGTCCCCATCAAACACTCCCAGGACAGGTACAGCACCGGGTTAGATACAGAGTAAAGCTCCCTCTACACTGTCCCCATCAAACATTCCCAGGACAGGAACAGCACGGGGTTAGATACAGAGTAAAGCTCACTTTACACTGCCCCCATCAAACACACCCAGGACAGGTACAGCACGGGGTTAGATACAGAGTAAAGCTCCCTCTACACTGTCCCCATCAAACACTCCCAGGACAGGTACAGCACCGGGTTAGATACAGAGTAAAGCTCCCTCTACACCGTCCCCATCAAACACTCCCAGGACAGGTACAGCACCGGGTTAGATACAGAGTAAAGCTCCCTCTACACTGTCCCCATCAAACATTCCCAGGACAGGAACAGCACGGGGTTAGATACAGAGTAAAGCTCACTTTACACTGCCCCCATCAAACACACCCAGGACAGGTACAGCACGGGGTTAGATACAGAGTAAAGCTCCCTCTACACTCTCCCCAACAAACACTCTCGGGACAGGTACTGCACGGGGTTAGATACAGAGTAAAGCTCCCTCTACACTGTCCACATCAAACAGTCCCAAGACAGGTACAGCACGGGGTTAGATACAGAGTAAAGCTCCCTCTACACTGTCCACATCAAACACTCCCAGGACAGGCACTGCACGGGGTTAGATACAGAGTAAAGCTCCCTCTACACTGTCCACATCAAACACTCCCCGGACAGGTACAGCACGGGGTAAGATACAGAGTAAAACTCCCTCTACACTGACACCAACAAACACTCCCAGGACAGGAACAGCACGGGGTTAGATACAGATTAAAGCTCCCTCTACACTCTCCCCAACAAACACGCCCAGGACCGGTACAGCACGGGGTTAGATACAGAGTAAAGGTCCCTCTACACTGTCCCCATCAAACACTCCCAGGACAGGTACTGCACGGGGTTAGATACAGAGTAAAGCTCCCTCTACACTGTCCCCATCAAACACGCCCAGGACAGGAACAGCACGGGATTAGATACAGAGTAAAGCTCCCTCTACACTCTCCCCATCAAACACTCCCAGGACAGGTACAGCACGGGGTTAGTTACAGAGTAAAGCTCCCGCTACACCATCCCCATCAAACACTCCCAGGACAGGTTCTGCACGGGTTTAGATACAGAGTAAAGCTCCTTCTACACTGTCCAAATCAAACACTCCCAGGACAGGTTCAGCACAGGGTTAGATACAGAGAAAAGCTCCCGCTACACTGTCCCCATCAAACACTCCCAGGACAGGTACAGCACGGGGTTAGATACAGAGTAAAGCTCCCTCTACACTGTCCCTATCAAACACTCCCAGGACAGGTACAGCACGGGGTTAGATACAGAGTAAAGCTCCCTCTACACTGTCCCCATAAAACACTCTCAGGACAGGTACAGCACGGGGTTAGATACAGAGTAAAGCTCCCTCTACACTGTCCCATCAAACACTCCCAGGACAGGGACAGCATGGGGTTAGATACAGAGTAAAGCTCCCTCTACACTCTCCCCATCAAACACTCCCAGGACAGGTAGAGCACGGGGTTAGATTGAGAGTAAAGTTGCCTCTACACTGTCCCCATCAAACACTCCCAGGACAGGGACAGCACGGGGTTAGAAACAGAGTAAAGCTCCCTCTACACCGATGCCAACATTCACTCGGAGGAGAGGAACAGCACAGGGTTAGATACAGAGTAAAGCTCCCTCTACACTGTCCCCATCAAACACTCCCAGGGCAGGTACAGCACGGGGTTAGATAGAGAGTAAAGCTCCCTCTACACCGTCCCCATCAAACACTCCCAGTACAGCTACAGCACGGGGTTAGATAAAGAGTAAAGCTCCCTCTACACCGTCCCCAACAAACACTCCCAGGACATGTACAGCACGGGGTTAGATACAGAGTACAGCTCCCTCTACACTGTCCCCATCAAACACTCCCAGGACAGGTACAGCACGGGGTTAGTTACAGAGTAAAGCACACGCTACACTGTCCCCATCAAACACTCCCAGGACAGGTACAGCACGGGGTTAGATACAGAGTAAAGCTCCCTCTACACTGTCCCCATCAAACACTCCCAGGACAGGTACAGCACGGGGTTAGATACAGAGTAAAGCTCACTCTATACAGTCCCCATCAAACACGCCCAGGACAGGTACAGAACGGGGTTAGATACAGAGTAAAGCTCCCTCTACACCGACCCCAACAAACACTCGGAGGAGAGGAACAGCATAGGGTTAGATACAGAGTAAAGCTCCCTCTACACCGTCCCCAACAAACACTCCCAGGACATGTACAGCACGGGGTTAGATACAGAGTAAGGCTCCCTCTACAATGTCCACATCAAACACTCCCAGGACAGGTACAGCACGGGGCTAGATACAGAGTAAAGCTACCTCTATACTGTCCCCATCAAACACTCCTAGGACAGGTACAGCACGGGGTTAGATACAGAGTAAAGCTCACTTTACACTGCCCCCATCAAACAAACCCAGGACAGGTACAGCACGGGGTTAGATACAGAGTAAAGCTCCCTCTACACTATCCCCAACAAACACTCCCAGGACAGGTACTGCACGGGGTTAGATACAGAGTAAATCTCCCTCTACACTGTCCACATCAAACAGTCCCAAGACAGGTACAGCACGGGGTTAGATACAGAGTAAAGCTCCCTCTACACTGTCTCCATCAAACACTCCCAGGACAGGCACTGCACGGGGTTAGATACAGAGTAAAGCTCCCTCTACACTGACCCCAACAAGCACTCGCAGGAGAGGATCAGCACAGGGTTAGATACAGAGTAAAGCTCCCTCTACACTGTCCCCATCAAACACTCCCAGGGCAGGTACAGCACGGGGTTAGATACAGAGTAAAGCTCCCTCTACACCGTCCCCATCAAACACTCCCAGGACAGGTACAGCACGGGGTTAGATAAAGAGTAAAGCTCCCTCTACACCGTCCCCATCAAACACTCCCAGGACAGGTACAGCACGGGGTTAGATACAGAGCAAAGCTCCCTCTACACTGTCCCCATCAAACACTCCCAGGACAGGTACTGCACGGGGTTCGATACAGAGTAAATCTCCCTCTACACTGTCCACATCAAACACTGCCAGGACAGGTACAGCACGGGGTTAGATACAGAGTAAAGCTCCCTCTACACCGTCCCCATCAATCACTCCCAGGACAGGTACAGCACGGGGTTAGATACAGAGTAAAGCTCCCTCTACACTCTCCCCAACAAACACGCCCAGGACCGGTACAGCACGGGGTTAGAAACAGAGTAAAGCTCCCTCTACGCTCTCCCCAACAAACACTACCGGGACAGGTACAGCACGGGGTTAGATACAGAGTAAAGCTCCCTCTACACTGTCCCCAACAAACACTCCCAGGACAGGTACTGCACGGGGTTAGATACAGAGAAAAGTTCCCTCTACACTGTCCACATCAAACAGTCCCAAGACAGGTACAGCACGGGGTTAGATACAGAGTAAAACTCCCTCTACACTGACACCAACAAACACTCCCAGTACAGGAACAGCACGGGGTTAGATACAGAGTAAAGCACCCTGTACTCCGTCCCCATCAAACACTCCCAGGACAGGTACAGCACGGGGTTAGTTACAGAGTAAAGCTCCCTCTACACTGTCCCCATCAAACACTCCCAGGACAGGTACAGCACAGGGTTAGATACAGACTAAAGCTCCCTCTACACTGTCCGCATCAAACACTCCCAGGACAGGTACAGCACGGGGTTAGATACAGAGTAAAGCTCCCTCTACACCCTCCCCATCAAACACTCCCAGGACAGGTAGAGCACGGGGATAGATACAGAGTAAAGCTCCCTCTACACTGTCCCCATCAAACACTCCCAGGACAGGGAAAGCACGGGGTTAGAAACAGAGTAAAGGTCCCTCTACACTGTCCATATCAAACACTCCCAGGACAGGTACAGCACGGGGTTAGATACAGAGTAAAGCTCCCTCTACACTGTCCCCATCAAACACTCTCAGCACAGGTACAGCACGGGGTTAGATACAGAGTAAAGCTCCCTCTACACTGACACCAACAAACACTCGCAGGAGAGGAACAGCACAGGGTTGGATACAGAGTAAAGCTCCCTCTACACTGTCACCATCAAACACTCCCAGGGCAGGTACAGCACGGGGTTAGATACAGAGTAAAGCTCCCTCTACACCGTCCCCATCAAATACTGCCAGGACAGGTACAGCACGGGGTTAGATAAAGAGTAGAGCTCCCTCTACACCGGCCCCAACAAACACTCCCAGGACAGGTACAGCACGGGGTTAGATACAGAGTAAAGCTCCCTCTACACTGTCCCCATCAAACACTCCCAGGACAGGTACAGCAAGGGGTTAGATACAGAGTAAAGCTCACGCTACACTGTCCCCATCAAACACTCCCAGGACAGGTACAGCACGGGGCTAGATACAGAGTAAAGCTCCCTCTACACTGTCCCCAGCAAACACTCCCAGGACAGGTACAGCATGGGGTTAGATACAGAGTAAACCTACCTCTATACTGTCCACATCAAACACTCACAGGACAGGTACTGCACGGGGTTAGATACAGAGTAAAGCTCCCTCTACACTGTCCACATCAAACAGTCCCAAGACAGGTACAGCACGGGGTTAGATACAGAGTAAAGCTCCCTCTACACTCTCCCCAACAAACACTCACAGGACAGGTACTGCACGGGGTTAGATACAGAGTAAAGCTCCCTCTACACTGTCCACATCAAACAGTCCCAAGACAGGTAGAGCACGGGGTTAGATACAGAGTAAAGCTCCCCCTACAGTCTCCCCATCAAACAATCCCAGGACAGGCACTGCACGGTGTTAGATACAGAGTCAAGCTACCTCTACACTGTCCACATCAAACACTCCCAGGACAGGTACAGCACAGGGTAAGATACAGAGTAAAGCTCCCTCTACACTGACACCAACAAACACTCCCAGGACAGGTACAGCACGGGGTCAGTTACAGAGTAAAGCTCCCTCTACACTGTCCCCATCAAACACTCCCAGGACAGGTACAGCACAGGGTTAGATACAGAGTAAAGCTCCCTCTACACTGTCCGCATCAAACACTCCCAGGACAGGTACAGCACGGGGTTAGATACAGAGTAAAGCTCCCTCTACACCGTCCCCATCAAACACTCCCAGGACAGGGACAGCATGGGGTTAGATACAGAGTAAAGCTCCCTCTACACCCTCCCCATCAAACACTCCCAGGACAGGTACAGCACGGGGTTATATACAGAGTAAAGCTCCCTCTACACTCTCCCCATCAAACATTCCTAGGACAGGTAGAGCACGGGGTTAGATAGAGAGTAAAGTTCCCTCTACACTGTCCCCATCAAACACTCCCAGGACAGGGACAGCACGGGGTTAGAAACAGCGTAAAGCTCCCTCTACACTGTCCTTATCAAACACTCCCAGGACAGGTACAGCACGGGGTTAGAAACAGAGTAAAGCTCCCTCTACACTGTCCCCATCAAACACTCCCAGGACAGGTACAGCACGGGGTTAGATACAGAGCAAAGCTCCCTCTACACTGTCCCCATCAAACACTCCCAGGACAGGTACCGCAAGGGGTTAGATGCAGAGTAAATCTCCCTCTACACTGTCCACATCAAACACTGTCAGGACAGGTACAGCACGGGGTTAGATACAGAGTAAAGCTCCCTCCACACCGTCCCCATCAAACACTCCCAGGACCGGTACAGCACGGGGTTAGATACAGATTAAAGCTCCCTCTACACTCTCCCCAACAAACACGCCCAGGACCGGTACAGCACGGGGTTAGATACAGAGTAAAGGTCCCTCTACACTGTCCCCATCAAACACTCCCAGGACAGGTACTGCACGGGGTTAGATACAGAGTAAAGCTCCCTCTACACTGTCCCCATCAAACACGCCCAGGACAGGAACAGCACGGGGTTAGATACAGAGTAAAGCTCCCTCTACACTCTCCCCATCAAACACTCCCAGGACAGGTACAGCACGGGGTTAGTTACAGAGTGAAGCTCCCGCTACACCATCCCCATCAAACACTCCCAGGACAGGTTCTGCACGGGTTTAGATACAGAGTAAAGCTCCTTCTACACTGTCCAAATCAAACACTCCCAGGACAGGTTCAGCACAGGGTTAGATACAGAGAAAAGCTCCCGCTACACTGTCCCCATCAAACACTCCCAGGACAGGTACAGCACGGGGTTAGATACAGAGTAAAGCTCCCTCTACACTGTCCCTATCAAACACTCCCAGGACAGGTACAGCACGGGGTTAGATACAGAGTAAAGCTCCCTCTACACTGTCCCCATAAAACACTCTCAGGACAGGTACAGCACGGGGTTAGATACAGATTAAAGCTCCCTCTACACTCTCCCCATCAAACACTCCCAGGACAGGTAGCGCACGTGGTTAGATTGAGAGTAAAGTTGCCTCTACACTGTCCCCATCAAACACTCCCAGGACAGGGACAGCACGGGGTTAGAAACAGAGTAAAGCTCCCTCTACACCGATGCCAACATTCACTCGGAGGAGAGGAACAGCACAGGGTTAGATACAGAGTAAAGCTCCCTCTACACTGTCCCCATCAAACACTCCCAGGGCAGGTACAGCACGGGGTTAGATAGAGAGTAAAGCTCCCTCTACACCGTCCCCATCAAACACTCCCAGTACAGCTACAGCACGGGGTTAGATAAAGAGTAAAGCTCCCTCTACACCGTCCCCAACAAACACTCCCAGGACATGTACAGCACGGGGTTAGATACAGAGTACAGCTCCCTCTACACTGTCCCCATCAAACACTCCCAGGACAGGTACAGCACGGGGTTAGTTACAGAGTAAAGCACACGCTACACTGTCCCCATCAAAAACTCCCAGGACAGGTACAGCACGGGGTTAGATACAGAGTAAAGCTCCCTCTACACTGTCCCCATCAAACACTCCCAGGACAGGTACAGCACGGGGTTAGATACAGAGTAAAGCTCCCTCTACACTGTCCCCATCAAACACTCCCAGGACAGGTACAGCACCGGGTTAGATACAGAGTAAAGCTCCCTCTACACCGTCCCCATCAAACACTCCCAGGACAGGTACAGCACCGGGTTAGATACAGAGTAAAGCTCCCTCTACACTGTCCCCATCAAACATTCCCAGGACAGGAACAGCACGGGGTTAGATACAGAGTAAAGCTCACTTTACACTGCCCCCATCAAACACACCCAGGACAGGTACAGCACGGGGTTAGATACAGAGTAAAGCTCCCTCTACACTCTCCCCAACAAACACTCTCGGGACAGGTAGTGCACGGGGTTAGATACAGAGTAAAGCTCCCTCTACACTGTCCACATCAAACAGTCCCAAGACAGGTACAGCACGGGGTTAGATACAGAGTAAAGCTCCCTCTACACTGTCCACATCAAACACTCCCAGGACAGGCACTGCACGGGGTTAGATACAGAGTAAAGCTCCCTCTACACTGTCCACATCAAACACTCCCCGGACAGGTACAGCACGGGGTAAGATACAGAGTAAAACTCCCTCTACACTGACACCAACAAACACTCCCAGGACAGGAACAGCACGGGTTAGATACAGAGTAAAGCTCCCTCTACACCGTCCCAATCAAACACTCCCAGGACAGGTACAGCACGGGGTTAGTTACAGAGTAAAGCTCCCTCTACACTGTCCCCATCAAACACTCCCAGGACAGGTACAGCACGGGGTTAGATACTGAGTAAAGCTCCCTCTACACGTTCCGCATCAAACACTCCCAGGACAGGTACAGCACGGGGTTAGATACAGAGTGAAGCTCCCTCTTCACTGTCCCCATCAAACACTGCCAGGACTGGGATAGCATGGGGTTAGATACAGAGTAAAGCTCCCTCTACACTCTCCCCATCAAACACTCCCAGGATAGGTACAGCACGGGGTTAGATACAGAGTAAAGCTCCCTCTACACTCTCCCCATCAAACACTCCCAGGACAGGTAGAGCACGGGGTGAGATAGAGAGTAAAGTTGCCTCTACACTGTCCCCATCAAACACTCCCAGGACAGGGACAGCACGGGGTTAGAAACAGAGTAAACTCCCTCTACACTGTCCCCATCAAACACTCCCAGGACAGGTACAGCAGGGGGTTAGATACAGAGTAAAGCTCCCTCTACACTGTCCCCATCAAACACGCCCAGGACAGGTACAGCACGGGGTTCGATACAGAGTAAAGCTCCCTCTACACAGACCCCAACAAACACTCGCAGGAGAGGAACAGCAGAGGGTTAGATACAGAGTAAAGCTCCCTCTACACTGTCCCCATCAAACACACCCAGGGCAGGTACAGCACGGGGTTAGATACAGAGTAAAGTTCCCTCTACACCGTCCCCATCAAACACTCCCAAGACAGGTACAGCACGGGGTTAAATAAAGAGTAAAGCTCCCTTTACACCGTCCCCAACAAAGACTCCCAGGACAGGTACAGCACGGGGTTAGATACTGAGCAATGCTCCCTCTTCACTGTCCCCATCATACACTCCCAGGACAGGTACTGCACGGGGTAAGATACAGAGTATATCTCCCTCTACACTGTCCCCATCAAACACTCCCAGGGCAGGTACAGCACGGGGTTAGGTACAGAGTAAAGCTCCCTCTACACCGTCCCCATCAAACACTCCCAGGACAGGTACAGCACGGGGTTAGATAAAGAGTAAAGCTCCCTGCATACCGTCCCCAACAAACACTCCCAGGACAGGTACAGCACGGGGTTAGATAAAGAGTAAAGCTCCCTCTACACCGTCCCCAACAAACACTCCCAGAGAGTAAAGCTCCCTGCATACCGTCCCCAACAAACACTCCCAGGACTGGTACAGCACGGGGTTAGATAAAGAGTAAAGCTCCCTCAACACCGTCCCCAACAAACACTCCCAGGACAGCTACAGCACGGGGTTAGATACAGAGTAAAGCTCCCTCTACACTGTCCCCATCAAACACTCCCAGGACAGGTTCAGCACGGGGTTAGATACAGAGTAAAGCTCCCGCTACACTGTGCCCATCAAACACTCCCAGGACAGGTACAGCACGGGGATAGATACAGAGTAAAGCTCCCTCTACACTGTCCCCATCAAACACGCCCAGGACAGGTACAGCACGGGGTTAGATGCAGAGTAAAGCTCCCTCTACACTGTCCCCATCAAACACTCCCAGGACAGGGACAGCATGGGGTTAGACACAGAGTAAAGCTCCCTCTACACTCTCCCCATCAAACACGCCCAGGACATGTACAGCACGGGGTTAGATACAGAGTAAAGCTCCGTCTACACTGTCCCCATCAAACACTCCCAGGACAGGTAGAGCACGGGGTTAGATAGAGAGTAAAGTTCCCTCTACACTGTCCCCATCAAACACTCCCAGGACAGGGACAGCACGGGGTTAGAAACAGAGTAAAGCTCCAACTACACTGTTCCCATCAAACACTCCCAGGCCAGGTACAGCACTGGGTTAGATACAGAGTAAAGCTCCCTCTACAATGTCCCCATCAAACACTCTCAGGACAGGTACAGCATGGGGTTAGATACAGAGTAAAGCTCCCTCTACACTGTCCCCATCAAACACTCCCAGGACAGGGACAGCATGGGGTTAGATACAGAGTAAAGCTCCCTCTACACTCTCCCATCAAACACTCCCAGGACAGGTACAGCACGGGGTTAGATACAGAGTAAAGCTCCGTCTACACTGTTCCCATCAAACACTCCCAGGACAGGTAGAGCACGGGGTTAGATAGAGAGTAAAGTTCCCTCTACACTGTCCCCATCAAACACTCCCAGGACAGGGACAGCACGGGGTTAGAAACAGAGTAAAGCTCCAACTACACTGTTCCCATCAAACACTCCCAGGCCAGGTACAGCACTGGGTTAGATACAGAGTAAAGCTCCCTCTACAATGTCCCCATCAAACACTCTCAGGACAGGTACAGCATGGGGTTAGATACAGAGTAAAGCTCCCTCTACACTGTCCCCATCAAACACTCCCAGGACAGGTATAGCACGGTGTTAGATACAGAGTAAAACTCACTCTATAAAGTCCCCATCGAACACGCCCAGGACAGGTCCAGAACGGGGTTAGATACAGAGTAAAGCTCCCTCTACACCGACCCCAACAAAGACTCGGAGGAGAGGAACAGCATAGGGTTAGATACAGAGTAAAGCTCCCTCTACACCGTCCCCAACATACACTCCCAGGACATGTACAGCACGGGGTAAGATACAGAGTAAAGCTCCCTCTACACTGTCCCCATCAAACACTCCCAGGACAGGTACAGCAAGGGGTTAGATACAGAGTAAATCTCACGCTACACTGTCCCCAAAAAACACTCCCAGGACAGGTACAGCACGGGGCTAGATACAGAGTAAAGCTACCTCTATACTGTCCCCATTAAACACTCCTAGGACAGGTACAGCACGGGGTTAGATACAGAGTAAAGCTCACTTTACACTGCACCCATTAAACACACCCAGGACAGGTACAGCACAGGGTTAGATACAGAGTAAAGCTCCCTCTACACTCTCCCCAACAAACACTACCGGGACAGGTACAGCACGGGGTTAGATACAGAGTAAAGCTCCCTCTACACTCTCCGCAACAAACACTCCCAGGACAGGTACTGCACGGGGTTAGATACAGAGTAAAGCTCCCTCTACACTGTCCACATCAAACAGTCCCAAGACAGGTACAGCACGGGGTTAGATACAGAGTAAAGCTCCCTCTACACTGAGACCAACAAACACTCCCAGGACAGGTACAGCACGGGGTTAGTTACAGAGTAAAGCTCCCTCTACACTGTCCCCATCAAACACTCCCAGGACAGGTACAGCACAGGGTTAGATACAGAGTAAAGCTCCCTCTACACTGTCCGCATCAAACACGCCCAGGACAGGTACAGCACGGGGTTCGATACAGAGTAAAGCTCCCTCTACACAGACCCCAACAAACACTCGCAGGAGAGGAACAGCAGAGGGTTAGATACAGAGTAAAGCTCCCTCTACACTGTCCCCATCAAACACACCCAGGGCAGGTACAGCACGGGGTTAGATACAGAGTAAAGTTCCCTCTACACCGTCCCCATCAAACACTCCCAAGACAGGTACAGCACGGGGTTAAATAAAGAGTAAAGCTCCCTCTACACCGTCCCCAACAAAGACTCCCAGGACAGGTACAGCACGGGGTTAGATACTGAGCAATGCTCCCTCTACACTGTCCCCATCATACACTCCCAGGACAGGTACTGCACGGGGTTAGATACAGAGTATATCTCCCTCTACACTGTCCCCATCAAACACTCCCAGGGCAGGTACAGCACGGGGTTAGGTACAGAGTAAAGCTCCCTCTACACCGTCCCCATCAAACATTCCCAGGACAGGTACAGCACGGGGTTAGATAAAGAGTAAAGCTCCCTGCATACCGTCCCCAACAAACACTCCCAGGACAGGTACAGTACGGGGTTAGATAAAGAGTAAAGCTCCCTCTACACCGTCCCCAACAAACACTCCCAGGACAGCTACAGCACGGGGTTAGATACAGAGTAAAGCTCCCTCTACACTGTCCCCATCAAACACTCCCAGGACAGGTTCAGCACGGGGTTAGATACAGAGTAAAGCTCCCGCTACACTGTGCCCATCAAACACTCCCAGGACAGGTACAGCACGGGGATAGATACAGAGTAAAGCTCCCTCTACACTGTCCCCATCAAACACGCCCAGGACAGGTACAGCACGGGGTTAGATACAGAGTAAAGCTCCCTCTACACTGTCCCCATCAAACACTCCCAGGACAGGGACAGCATGGGGTTAGATACAGAGTAAAGCTCCCTCTACACTCTCCCCATCAAACACTCCCAGGACAGGTACAGCACGGGGTTAGATACAGAGTAAAGCTCCCTCTACACTGTCCCCATCAAACACTCCCAGGACAGGTAGAGCACGGGGTTAGATAGAGAGTAAAGTTCCCTCTACACTGTCCCCATCAAACACTCCCAGGACAGGGACAGCACGGGGTTAGAAACAGAGTAAAGCTCCAACTACACTGTTCCCATCAAACACTCCCAGGCCAGGTACAGCACTGGGTTAGATACAGAGTAAAGCTCCCTCTACAATGTCCCCATCAAACACTCTCAGGACAGGTACAGCATGGGGTTAGATACAGAGTAAAGCTCCCTCTACACTGTCCCCATCAAACACTCCCAGGACAGGTATAGCACGGTGTTAGATACAGAGTAAAACTCACTCTATAAAGTCCCCATCGAACACGCCCAGGACAGGTCCAGAACGGGCATAGATACAGAGTAAAGCTCCCTCTACACTGTCCCCATCAAACACGCCCAGGACAGGTACAGCACGGGGTTAGATACAGGGTAAAGCTCCCTCTACACCGACCCCAACAAACACTCGGAGGAGAGGAACAGCATAGGGTTAGATACAGAGTAAAGCTCCCTCTACACCGTCCCCAACATACACTCCCAGGACATGTACAGCACGGGGTAAGATACAGAGTAAAGCTCCCTCTACACTGTCCCCATCAAACACTCCCAGGACAGGTACAGCAAGGGGTTAGATACAGAGTAAATCTCACGCTACACTGTCCCCAAAAAACACTCCCAGGACAGGTACAGCACGGTGCTAGATACAGAGTTAAGCTACCTCTATACTGTCCCCATTAAACACTCCTAGGACAGGTACAGCACGGGGTTAGATACAGAGTAAAGCTCACTTTACACTGCACCCATTAAACACACCCAGGACAGGTACAGCACAGGGTTAGATACAGAGTAAAGCTCCCTCTACACTCTCCCCAACAAACACTACCGGGACAGGTACAGCACGGGGTTAGATACAGAGTAAAGCTCCCTCTACACTCTCCCCAACAAACACTCCCAGGACAGGTACTGCACGGGGTTAGATACAGAGTAAAGCTCCCTCTACACTGTCCACATCAAACAGTCCCAAGACAGGTACAGCACGGGGTTAGATACAGAGTAAAGCTCCCTCTACACTGTCCCCATCAAACACTCCCAGGACAGGCACTGCACGGGGTTAGATACAGAGTAAAGCTCCCTCTACACTGTCCCCATCAAACACTCCCAGGACAGGTACAGCAAGGGGTTAGATACAGAGTAAATCTCACGCTACACTGTCCCCAAAAAACACTCCCAGGACAGGTACAGCACGGGGCTAGATACAGAGTAAAGCTACCTCTATACTGTCCCCATTAAACACTCCTAGGACAGGTACAGCACGGGGTTAGATACAGAGTAAAGCTCACTTTACACTGCACCCATTAAACACACCCAGGACAGGTACAGCACAGGGTTAGATACAGAGTAAAGCTCCCTCTACACTCTCCCCAACAAACACTACCGGGACAGGTACAGCACGGGGTTAGATACAGAGTAAAGCTCCCTCTACACTGTCCACATCAAACAGTCCCAAGACAGGTACAGCACGGGGTTAGATACAGAGTAAAGCTCCCTCTACACTGTCCCCATCAAACACTCCCAGGACAGGCACTGCACGGGGTTAGATACAGAGTAAAGCTCCCTCTACACTGTCCACATCAAACACTCCCAGGACAGGTACAGCACGGGGTAAGATACAGTGTAAAACTCCCTCTACACTGACACCAACAAACACTCCCAGGACAGGTACAGCACGGGGTTAGATAGAGAGTAAAGTTCCCTATACACTGTCCCCATCAAACACTCCCAGGACAGGGACAGCACGGGTTTAGAAACAGAGTAAAGCTCCCTTTACACTGTCCTTATCAAACACTCCCAGGACAGGTACAGCACGGGGTTAGATACAGAGCATAGCTCCCTCTACACTGTCCCCATCAAACTCTCCCAGGACAGGTACTGCAAGGGGTTAGATACAGAGTAAATCTCCCTCTACACTGTCCACATCAAACACGCCCAGGACAGGTACAGCATGGGGTTAGATACAGAGTAAAGCTCCCTCTGTACCGTCCCCATCAAACACTCCCAGGACAGGAACAGCACGGGGTTAGATACAGAGTAAAGCTCCCTCTACACCGTCCCCATCAAACACTCCCAGGACCGGTACAGCACGGGGTTAGATACAGAGTAAAGCTCCCTCTACACTGTCCCCATCAAACATTCCCAGGACAGGTACTGCACGGGGTTAGATACAGAGTAAAGCTCCCTCTACACTGTCCACATCAAACACGCCCAGGACAGGTACAGCACGGGGTTAGATACAGAGTAAAGCTCCCTCTACACTCTCCCCATCAAACACTCCCAGGACAGGTACAGCACGGGGTTAGATACAGAGTATAGCTCCCTCTACACTCTCCCCATCAAACATTCCCAGGACAGGTACAGCACGGGGTTAGATACAGAGTAAAGCTCCCGCTACACCGTCACCATCAAACACTCCCAGGACAGGTACTGCACGGGTTTAGATACAGAGTAAAGCTCCCTCTACACTGTCCCCATCAAACACTCCCAGGACAGGTTCAGCACAGGGTTAGATACAGAGTAAAGCTCCCTCTACACTGTCCGTATCAAACAATCCCAGGACAGGTACAGCACGGGGTTAGATACAGAGTAAAGCTCCCTCTGCACTGTCCCCATCAAACATTCTCAGGACAGGTACAGCATGGGGTTAGATACAGAGTAAAGCTCCCTCTACACTGTCCCCATCAAACACTCCCAGGACAGGGACAGCATGGGGTTAGATACAGAGTAAAGCTCCCTCTACACTCTCCCCATCAAACACTCCCAGGACAGGTACAGCACGGGGTTAGATAGAGAGTAAAGTTCCCTCTACACTGTCCCCATCAAACACTCCCAGGACAGGGACAGCACGGGGTTGGAAATAGAGTAAAGCTCCCTCTACACCGAAGCCAACATACACTCGGAGGAGAGGAACAGCACATGGTTAGATACAGAGTGAAGCTCCCTCTACACTGTCCCCATCAAACACTCCCAGGGCAGGTACAGCACGGTGTTAGATACAGAGTAAAGCTCCCTCTACACTGTCCCCATAAAACACTCTCAGGACAGGTACAGCACGGGGTTAGATACAGAGTAATGCTCCCTCTACACTGTCCCCATCAAACACTCCCAGGACAGGGACAGCATGGGGTTAGGTACAGAGTAAAGCTCCCTCTACACTCTCCCCATCAAACACTCCCAGGACAGGTAGAGCACGGGGTTAGATAGAGAGTAAAGTTCCCTCTACACTTTCCCCATCAAACACTCCCAGGACAGGGACAGCACGGGGTTAGAAACAGAGTAAAGCTCCCTCTACACCGACGCCAACCTACACTCGGAGGAGAGGAACAGCAAAGGGTTAGATACAGAGTAAAGCTCCCTCTACACTGTCCCCATCAAACACTCCCAGGGCAGGTACAGCACAGGGTTAGATACAGAGTAAAGCTCCCTCTACACCGTCCCCATCAAACACTCCCAGTACAGCTACAGCACGGGATTAGATAAAGAGTAAAGCTCCCTCTACACCGTCCCCAACAAACACTCCCAGGACATGTACAGCACGGGGTTAGATACAGAGTAAAGCTCCCTCTACACTGTCCCCATCAAACACTCCCAGGACAGGTACAGCACGGGGCTAGATTCAGAGTAAACCTACCTCTATACTGTCCCCATCAAACACTCCCAGGACAGGTACAGCACGGGGTTAGATACAGAGTAAAGCTCCACTACACTCTCCCCATCAAACACTCCCAGGACAGGTACAGCACGGGGTTAGATACAGAGTAAAGCTCCCTCTACACTGTCCCCATCAAACACTCCCAGGACAGGTACAGCACGGGGTTAGATACAGAGTAAAGCTCACTTTACACTGCCCCCATCAAACACACCCAGGACAGGTAGAGCACGGGGTTAGATACAGAGTAAAGCTCCCTCTACACTCTCCCCAACAAACACTCCCGGGACAGGTACAGCACGGGCTTAGGTACAGAGTAAAGCTCCCTCTACACTCTCCCCATCAAACACTCCCAGGACAGGTAGAGCACGGGGTTAGATAGAGAGTAAAGTTCCCTCTACACTGTCCCCATCAAACACTCCCAGGACAGGGACAGCACGGGGTTAGATACAGAGTAAAGCTCCCTCTACACTGTCCCTATCAAACACTCCCAGGACAGGTACAGCACGGGGTTAGATACAGAGTAAAGCTCCCTCTACACTGTCGCCATCAAACACGCCCAGGACAGGTACAGCACGGGGTTAGATACAGAGTAAAGCTCCCTCTACACTGTCCCCAACAAACACACCCAGGACAGGTACAGCACGGGGTTAGATACAGAGTAAAGCTCCCTCTACACCGACCCCAACAAACACTCGCAGGAGAGGAACAGCAGAGGGTTAGATACAGAGTAAAGCTCCCTCTACACTGTCCCCATCAAACACTGCCAGGGCAGGTACAGCACGGGGTTAGATACAGAGTAAAGCTCCCTCTACACCGTCCCCATCAAACACTCCCAAGACAGGTACAGCACGGGGTTAAATAAAGAGTAAAGCTCCCTCTACACCGTCCCCAACAAAGACTCCCAGGACAGGTACAGCACGGGGTTAGATACAGAGCAATGCACCCTCTACACTGTCCCCATCAAACACTCCCAGGACAGGTACTGCACGGGGTTAGATACAGAGTAAATCTCCCTCTACACTGTCCCCATCAAACACTCCCAGGGCAGGTACAGCACGGGGTTAGGTACAGAGTAAAGCTCCCTCTACACCGAAGCCAACATACACTCGGAGGAGAGGAACAGCACAGGGTTAGATACAGAGTAAAGCTCCCTCTACACTGTCCCCATCAAACACTCCCAGGGCAGGTACAGCACAGGGTTAGATACAGAGTAAAGCTCCCCCTACACCGTCCCCATCAAACACTCCCAGTACAGCTACAGCACGGGGTTAGATAAAGAGTAAAGCTCCCTCTACACCGTCCCCAACAAACACTCCCCGGACAGGTACAGCACGGGGTTAGATACAGAGTAAAGCTCCCTCTACACTGTCCCCATCAAACACTCCCAGGACAGGTACAGCAAGGGGTTAGATACAGAGTAAAGCTCACGCTACACTGTCCCCATCAAACACTCCCAGGACAGGTACTGCACGGGGTTAGATACAGAGTAAATCTCCCTCTACACTGTCCCCATCAAACACTCCCAGGGCAGGTACAGCACGGGGCTAGATACAGAGTAAACCTACCTCTAAACTGTCCCCATCAAACACTCTCAGGACAGGTACAGCACGGGGTTAGATACAGAGTAAAGCTCCCTCTACATTGTCCCCATCAAACACTCCCAGGACAGGTACAGCACGGGGTTAGATACAGAGTAAAGCTTCCTCTACACTGTCCCCATCAAACACTCACAGGACAGGTACAGCACGGGGTTAGATACAGAGTAAAGCTCACTTTACACTGCCCCCATCAAACACACCCAGGACCGGTACAGCACCGGGTTAGATACAGAGTAAAGCTCCCTCTACACTGTCCACATCAATCAGTCCCAAGACAGGTACAGCACGGGGTTAGATACAGAGTAAAGCTCCCTCTACACTCTCCCCAACAAACACTCCCAGGACAGGTACTGCACAGGGTTAGATACAGAGTAAAGCTCCCTCTACACTGTCCACATCAAACAGTCCCAAGACAGGTACAGCACGGGGTTAGATACGGAGTAATGCTCCCTCTACACTGTCCCCATCAAACACTCCCAGGACAGGCACTGCACGGGGTTAGATACAGACTCAAGCTCCCTCTACACTGTCCACATTAAACACTCCCAGGACAGGTACAGCACGGGGTAAGATACAGAGTAAAACTCCCTCTACACTGACACCAACAAACACTCCCAGGACAGGTACAGCACGGGGTTAGTTACAGAGTAAAGCTCCCTCTACACTGTCCCCATCAAACACTCCCAGGACAGGTACAGCACAGTGTTAGATACAGAGTAAAACTCCCTCTACACTGACACCAACAAACACTCGCAGGACAGGAACAGCACGGGGTTAGATACAGAGTAAAGCTCCCTCTACTCCGTCCCCATCAAATACTCCCAGGACAGGTACAGCACGGGGTTAGATACAGAGTAAAGCTGCCACTACACTGTCCACATCAAACACTCCCAGGACAGGTACAGCACGGGGTTAGATACAGAGTAAAGCTCCCTCTACACTGTCCCCATTAAACACTCCCAGGACAGGTACAGCACAGGGTTAGATACAGAGTAAAGCTCCCTCTACACTGTCCCCATCAAACACTCCCAGGACAGGTACAGCACGGGGTTAAAAACAGAGTAAAGCTCCCACTACACTGGCCCTATCAAACACTCCCAGGACAGGTACAGCACGGGGTTAGATACAGAGTAAATCTCCCTCTACACTGTCCCCATCAAACACGCCCAGGTCAGGTACAGCATGGGGTTAGATACAGAGTAAAGCTCCCTCTACACTGTCCCCATCAAACACGCCCAGGACAGGTACAGCACGGAGTTAGATACAGAGTAAAGCTCCCTCTACACTATCCCCATCAAACACTCCCAGGACAGGTACAGCACGGGGTTAGATACAGAGTAAAGCTCCCTCTACACTATCCCCATCAAACACTCCCAGGACATGTACAGCACGGGGTTAGATACAGAGTAAAGCTCTCTCTACACTGTCCCCATCAAACACTCCCAGGACAGGTACAGCACGGGGTTAGATACAGAGTAAAGCTCCCTGTACACTGTCCTCCTAGACAGTCTGTTTTCTGGTAGTGATGCGATTGTGCCCATTCACCATTAATTTCCATCCCATTGTTCTCTTCAGTTTAAAAAATGCACACACTGTAATAATGCAAAATTTATTCAATAGTGCTTTGCCATTTTTATTCATTCACGGGATGTGGGTGTCCCTGGCTCGGCCAGTATTTATTGCCCATCCCTAGTTGCCCTTGAGAAGGTGGTGGTGAGCTGCCTTCTTGAACCGCTGCAGTCCATGTGGTGTAGGTACACCCACAGTGCTGTTAGGGAGGGAGTTCCAGGATTTTGACCCAGCGACAGTGAAGGAATGGCGATATATTTCCAAGTCAGGATGATGAGTGACTTGGAGGGGAACTTCCAGGTGGTGATGTTCCCATCTATCTGCTGCCCTTGTCCTTCTAGATGGTAGTGGTCGTGGCTTTGGAAGGTGCTGTCTAAGGAGCCTTGGTGAATTCCTGCAGTGCATCTTGTAGATGGTACACACACTGCTGCTACTGTGTGTCGGTGGTGGAGGGAGATGTGCACTGGGATGTTTCACTTTCTAAAACACTCTAGAAGTTTCAGACAGTGCTCCAAATGGGCGTTTCTACTGGTTGATGCAGATTCATCAATTTATAGAATCACGGTGTCTTAGAGCACAAAGGTGGCCATTCAGCCCATCTTCTTTTTGAAAGGTATATCCAATTAGTCCCAGCTAAACTTGTAAGTTCTACACCACTTACATAAAACCGACAAACAGTTGTTTGTTCGCACAGCGTGTGAATATCACTGAAAAGAGAGACATGTTTCTTAAGCTTTTAGTGTTGGACTCATCAGGACAAGCACAAGAATACCAAATTTCAGAAAATCACAACTATTTATACTACAGGAGAAAAGAGTGCTGATTGGCTGGTAAGTCAGCTCTGATTGGCTGTGGTGTTGCCATGGAGAAAGTAATTGTCTCCCTAAGTTCCTGGGCAATTCAAACAAAGTGCAAGGCACTTGCAAACATTCCTTTTGTTTGTGGAGAGCGGGTCGGGGTCTATCAATGTCCGTCACCTCTTACAAGTGTGAATAAGCCACGTTCCCAGATCAACTGGTTATCTTTAATTAGTTGTCAGTGTAACTCTTACTGCCCTCAGGATTCTTCAGTAAGTGCTGTCCAATCTCAGAAACACATCTAACAGGAGGGGTTTGGCTTTGGTTTTGTGAGTGAGGGCTGGTGTCTCTGATTTGTTTCCCATCTTTGTATCTGCAGCTGATGTAAAGATATCTTTACACAGCTTCATAGACTCCATCCCACGCTCCAATTTCCCCTCGGGATGGACAACTCGAACACATTCCACAACCTTTGCAGCTTCATTTCAGCCTCAGGATGATTGATGCTGCCTCCTATTGTAGTGTCCAGATACAATATAAAACACCAGTCCCTCTAACCCCAAATCCACATGATTCATGGTGATCAGAAGTGCTCAAAAAGTGAACCCCTCAATCCAACGCTGCCTGGCCAAGAGTAAATTTCCAACATCAGAGAATGTGATTGGACAACACTAACCACTTTCATCCACTCCGGCAAACTCTCTAACTCCTGAATGGAGTGCTGCACTGTCAGAGCGTCAGTACTGAGGGAGTGCTGCACTGTCAGAGGGTCAGTACTGAGGGAGTGCTGCACTGTCGGAGGGTCAGTACTGAGGGAGTGCTGCACTGTCAGAGGGTCAGTACTGAGGGAGTGCTGCACTATCACAGGGTCAGTACTGAGGGAGTGCTGCACTGTCAGAGGGTCAGTACTGAGGGAGTGCTGCACTGTCAGAGGGTCAGTACTGAGGGAGTGCTGCACTATCACAGGGTCAGTACTGAGGGAGTGCTGCACTGTCAGAGGGTCAGTGCTGAGGGAGTGCTGCACTGTCAGAGGGTCAGTACTGAGGGAGTGCTGCACTATCACAGGGTCAGTACTGAGGGAGTGCTGTACTGTCAGAGGGTCAGTACTGAGGGAGTGCTGCACTGTCAGAGGGTCAGTACTGAGGGAGTGCTGCACTGTCAGAGGGTCAGTACTGAGGGAGTGCTGCACTGTCAGAGGGTCAGTACTGAGGGAGTGCTGCACTGTCAGAGGGTCAGTGCTGAGGGAGTGCAGCACTGTCAGAGGGTCAGTACTTACGAACATACCAGGAGCAGGGGTCGCTCTGCCCACTTGGATGGATTCCTGTACCGCGATGCCATGGTCAGTTTGCTCATCCACCCTGCAGCCCCCACTCTCATCCAAACAAGCTGAGAGAACCTCAAACCTGTTGGACAATTGCAGAGTCTCACACTGCTGCACTCCTCCCCTCAGGGTCCCCTTACCTGCCTCACTCACAGTCAGACCCTCCTGTCCCTGGCCACTGACCAAATCAGAAAACCCAATCCTCAGTGGTGTGACTGCCCCTGGTATAAAGCGTCCAGGTAACTTTCCCCCTCCCTGATGTGTCGCAGTGTCTGCAGCTCAGCCTCCAGCTCAATGACTCTGAGCTGAGGGTCCTCAAGCCGCAAACACTTACTGCAGATGTGTTTACCCTGGATCAGAATGTTATCCAGGGGCTCCCACATGCTGCAGCCTTGACACATCACCTGTCCTGCCATCCTTCATGTGTTTTAAATAATTAATTATGTTAATCACTTATTTATTTTCCTTTTTTATATGTTTTATTAATCTTGACAAACTAACACAAAGGAAGATGGTTGTGGTTGTTGGAGGTCAGTCATCTCAGCTCCAGGACATCACTGCAGGAGTTCCTCAGGGTAGTGTCCTCAGCCCAACCATCTTCAGTTGCTTCATCAATGACCTTCCTTCCATCATAAGGTCAGAAGTGAGAATGTTCGCTGATGTTTGCACAATGTTCAGCACCATTCGCGACTCCTCAGATACTGAAGCAGTCCATGTCCAAATGCAGCAAGACCTGGACAATATCTAGGCTTGGGCTGGCAAGTGGCAAGTAACATTTGCACCATACAAGTGCCAGGCAATGACCATCGCCAACAAGAGAGAATCTAACCATCATCCCTTGATGTTCAATGGCATTACCATCACTGAATCCCCCAGTATCAACATCCTGGGGGTTACCATTGACCAGAAACTGAACTGGACTAGCCATATAAATACTGTGGCTACAAGAGCAGGTCAGAGGCTGGGAATCCTGCAGTGAGTAACTCACTGCCTGACCCCCCAAAGCCTGTCCACCATCTACAAGGCACAAGTCAGGAGTGTGATGGAATACTCTCCATTTGCCTGGATGAGTGCAGCTCCCACAACACTCAAGAAGCTGGACACCATCCAGGAGTGTGTACCATCTACAAGATGCACTGCAGGAATTCACCAAGGCTCCTTAGACAGCACCTTCCAAACCCACGACCACTATCATCTAGAAGGACAAGGGCAGCAGATAGATGGGAACACGACCACCTGGAAGTTCGCCTCCAAGTCACTCAGCGGTTCAAGAAGGAAGCTCACCACCACCTTCTCAAGGGGTAATTAGGGATGGGCAATAAATGCTGGCCCAGCCAGTGAAGCCCACATCCCGTGAATGAATAAAACTTAATAATGCTGGTGGAATTTAAATTCAATTAATAATCTGGAATCTAAAACCAGTCTCAGTAACGGTGACCATGAAACCATTGTCAATTGTTGTAAAAACCTATCTGGGTCACTAATGTCCTTTAGGGAGGGAAATCTGCCGTCCTTACCTGGTCTGGCCTACATGTGACTCCAGACCCACAGCAATGTGGCGGACTCTTCAAATGCCCTCTGAACAAGGGCAATTAGGGATGGGCAATGAATGCTGGCATGGCCAGTGATACCCACACTCCAGGAAAAAATAAAGAAATCATTGAAGGGGACAGGGGAGGTTGAGAGAACAGCTAATAACACGGAGAGAATCCTGGACTTTATTAAAATGCCCATTGACCTGGGAAAGAATGTTAAACCTGTGTAAACACTGCTATGACCTCAGCTGGAGAATGTTTCACACAGCGAGAGGTTAGGATCTGGAATGCACTGTCTGAGAGTGTGGTGGAGACAGGGTCAATCGAGTGGTTAGGATCTGGAATGCACTGTCTGAGAGTGTGGTGGAGACAGGGTCAATCGTGTGGTTAGCATCTGGAATGCACTGTCTGAGAGTGTGGTGGAGACAGGGTCAATCGAGTGGTTAGGGTCTGGAATGCACTGTGAGAGTGTGGTGGAGACAGGGTCAATCGAGTGGTTAGGATCCGGAATGCACTATCTGAGAGTGTGGTGGAGACAGTGTCAATCGAGTGGTTAGGATCTGGAATGCACTGTCTGAGAGTGTGGTGGAGACAGGGTCAATCGAGTGGTTAGGATCTGGAATGCACTGTCTGAGAGTGTGGTGGAGACAGGGTCAATCGAGTGGTTAGGATTTGCAGCAAAACGGCATCTGCAAGTCATTTGGCGAATTTCTCCTGCAGTGAGGTAGCACAGATGCAATGGGCTGAATGGCCAGCCTCTGTGCTGTACCCGTTGAGTGATTCCCTGCGCAAAGTAAATTTGTCTGTCCCTTCCTCCGCACCCGCCTGGAACTGGGAAATCCAGCTTCCGGCTCTACTTACCAGAATTCCCCGTCTTCCATCTGCACCATCCCTTCCCGCTCATCCTCATCAATATAATTCCATTCGGAGGAACTGAGGGAAAACACAGAGACACCGACAGATCAGATCAGATCAGATCGCGCTCAGCATGACGGCAATCACTCCTCTCTCAGCACCGGATCCCCACCCTCCCATTCTTGGGAATCTGCTCCACAATTCTAGAAGATTCTCTCCAACCAGCTCCACTTCCTACTTTTGAAGATTCCAAGTCATCTGCTCCCTCCTCTGTTCTAGAAGGGTCTCATCCACCCTGGGCTGTCGCTCTGCTCTCTGTTCTAAAAGGTTCTCACCCACGTTGAGCTGTCACTCTGCTCTCTGTTCTAGAAGGGTCTCATCCACCCTGGGCTGTCACTCCGCTCTCTGTTCTAGAAGGGTCTCATCCACCCTGGGCTGTCACTCCGCTCTCTGGTCTAGAATGGTCTCAGGCATCCTGGGCTGTCACTCTGCTCTCTGTTCTAGAAGGGTCTCACCCACACTGTGCTGTCACTCTGCTCTCTGGTCTAGAACGGTCTCATCCACCCTGGGCTGTCACTCTGCTCTCTGTTCTAGAAGGGTCTCACCCACACTGGGCTGTCACTCTACTTGCTGTTCTAGAAGGGTCTTATCCTCCCTGGGCTGTCACTCCGCTCTCTGGTCTAGAACGGTCTCATGCATCCTGGGCTGTCACTCTGCTCTCTGTTCTAGAAGGGTCTCACCCACGCTGGGCTGTCACTCTGCTCTCTGGTCTAGAACGGTTTCATGCACCCTGCGCTGTCACTCTCCTCTCTAGTCTAGAACGGTTTCATGCACCCTGCGCTGTCACACTCCTCTCTGGTCTAGAACGGTCTCATCCACCCTGGGCAGTCACTCTGCTCTCTGGTCTAGAACGGTTTCATGCACCCTGGGCTGTCACTCTCCTCTCTGGTCTAGAACGGTCTCATCCACCCTGGGCAGTCACTCTGCTCTCTGGTCTAGAACGGTCTCATCCACCCTGGGCTGTCACTCTGCTCTCCGTTCTAGAAGGTTCTCACCCACGCTGAGCTGTCACTCCGCTCTCTGGTCTAGAAGGCTTTTGCCCAGCCCCGGCGCTCACTCTGTTCTCCATGCCATAATGTTCTCTTGCACGCTGGACTGTCACCCGACTCTTTCTAGAAGGTTCTTACCCGCCCTGCACTGGCACTCTGCTCTCTGTTCTAGAAGGTTCTTGCCAGCCCCGGCTGTCACTCCGTCCTCTGTTCCAGAAGGTTCTTGTACATTCTGTTCTTTCACCCTACTCTTCTAGCAGGTTCTCGCCCACCCTGAGCTGTCACTCTGCTCTCTGGTCTAGAAGGTTCTCACCCACCCTGAGCTGTCACTCTGTTCTCTGTTCTAGAAGGTTCTCGCCCACCCAGGGCTGTCACACCGCTCTCTGTTCTAGAAGGTTCTCACCCACCCTGGGCTGTCACTCCACTCTCTGTTCTAGCAGGTTCTCACCCACCTTGAGCTGTCACTCCGCTCTCTGTTCTAGAAGGTTCTCACCCACCCAGGGCTGTCACACCGCTCTCTGTTCTAGAAGGTTCTCACCCACCCTGAGCTGTCACTCTGCTCTCTGTTCTAGAAGGTTCTCGCCCACCCAGGGCTGTCACACCGCTCTCTGTTCTAGAAGGTTCTCACCCACCCTGAGCTGTCACTCTGCTCTCTGTTCTAGAAGGTTCTCGCCCACCCTGAGCTGTCACTTTGCTCTCTGTTCTAGAAGCTTCTCGCCCACACTGAGCTGTCACTCTGCTCTCTGTTCTAGAAGGTTCTCGCCCACCCAGGGCTGTCACACCGCTCTCTGTTCTAGAAGGTTCTCACCCACCCTGAGCTGTCACTCTGCTCTCTGTTGTAGAAGGTTCTCGCCCACCCAGGGCTGTCACACCGCTCTCTGTTCTAGAAGGTTCTCACCCACCCTGAGCTGTCACTCTGCTCTCTGTTCTAGAAGGTTCTCGCCCACCCAGGGCTGTCACACCGCTCTCTGTTCTAGAAGGTTCTCACCCACCCTGAGCTGTCACTCTGCTCTCTGTTCTAGAAGGTTCTCGCCCACCCAGGGCTGTCACACCGCTCTCTGTTCTAGAAGGTTCTCACCCACCCTGAGCTGTCACTCTGCTCTCTGTTCTAGAATGTTCTCACCCACCCTGGGCTGCCACTCCACTCTCTGTTCTAGAATGTTCTCGCCCACCCAGGGCTGTCACACCGCTCTCTGTTCTAGAAGGTTCTCACCCACCCTGAGCTGTCACTCTGCTCTCTGTTCTAGAATGTTCTCGCCCACCCTGAGCTGTCACTCCACTCTGTTCTAGAATGTTCTCGCCCACCCTGGGCTGTCATTCCACACTCACTTGTCACTCCAGGCTCCGGTCCACTCCACTTGACCCCAAGGGTTCCTGATCCGGATCAATCTCTCCATTCTTCCTCGATAGGCCAACTGTGTGGTTCAAAGTTCACACTGAGGTCAGCGTGTTATCTGACATTTCACGGATTTACCCACCCTCCAATTGCCCACAAACAGCGAGGGTGATAGGTAAATGCAGAGGGATGAAGAGATGTGACCACTGGCAGCACATTCAGACAGGACTGAAAACGGAAAGTTAAATATCCACAACACCGAGCAGATTATTAAATATAGAGCAGGAAAAAACTGTGTGACCACTCGACAGTGAAAGATTGAACAACCTGGTGTACAGTCCCACACACACTGACTCTGTCTGGGGTACGGGTCCCACACACACACTGACTCTCACTGGGGTACAGTCCCACACACACTGACTCTCACTGGGGTACAGTCCCACACACACTGACTCTCACTGGGGTACGGGTCCCACACACACTGACTCTCACTGGGGTACAGTCCCACACACACTGACTCTCACTGGGGTACAGTCCCACACACACTGACTCTCACTGGGACACAGTCCTACACACACTGACTCTCTCTGGGGTACGGGTCTCACACACACTGACTCTCACTGGGGTACAGTCCCACACACACTGACTCTCACTGGGGTACGGGTACCACACACAATGACTCTGACTGGGGTACGGGTCCCACACACACTGACTCTCACTGGGGTACAGTTCCACACACACTGACTCTCACTGGGGTACAGTCACACACACACACTGACTCTCACTGGGGTACAGTCCCACACACACTGACTCTCACTGGGGTACAGTCACACACACACTGACTCTCTCTGGGGTACGGGTCCCACACACACTGATTCTCACCGGGGTACAGTTCCCCACACACTGACTCTCACTGGGGTACAGTTCCACGCACAGAGACTCTCACTGGGGTACAGTCACACACACACTGACTCTCACTGGGGTACAGGTGCCACACACACTGACTCTCACTGGGGTACAGTTCCACACACACTGACTCTCAATGGGGTACAGTCCCACACACGGTGACTCTCACTGGGTTACTGGTCCCACACACACTGACTCTCACTGGGGTACAGTCCCACACACACTGACTCTCACAGAGGTACAGTCCCAAGAACACTGACTCTCACTGGGGTACAGTCACATGCACATGGACTCTCACTGGGGTACAGTCCCACACACACTGACTCTCACTGGGATACAGTCCCCCACACACTGACTCTCACTGGGGTACGGGTCCTATACACACTGACTCTCACTGGAGTACAGTCCCACACACACTGACTCTCACTGGGGTACGGGTCCCACACACACTGACTCTCACTGGGATACAGTCCCACACACACTGACTCTCACTGGGGTACAGTCCCACACACACTGACTCTCACTGGGGTACGGGTCCCACACACACTGACTCTCACTGGGGTACGGGTTCCACACACACTGACTCTCACTGGGGACGGGTCCCACACACATTGACTCTCACTGGGGTACGGGTCCCACACACACTGACTCTCACTGGGGTACGGGTTGCACACACACTGACTCTCACTGGGGTACAGTCCCACACACACTGACTCTCACTGGGGTACGGGTCCCACACACACTGACTCTCACTGGGGTACAGTTCCACACACACTGACTCTCACTGGGGTACGGGTCCCACACACACTGACTCTCACTGGGGTACAGTCCCACACACACACTGACTCTCACTGGGGTACAGTCCCACACACACTGACTCTCACTGGGGTACAGTCCCACACACACACTGACTTTCACTGGGGTACAGTCCCACACACACTGACTCTCATTGGGGTACAGTCCCACACACACACTGACTCTCACTGGGGTACAACCCCACACACACTGACTCTCACTGGGGTACGGGTCCCACACACACTGACTCTCACTGGTGTACAGTCCCACACACACTGACTCTCGCTGGGGTACGGGTCCCACACACACTGACTCTCACTGGGGTACAGTCCCACACACACACTGACTCTCACTGGGGTACGGGTCCCACACACACACTGACTCTCACTGGGGTACAGTCCCACACACACACTGACTCTCACTGGAGTACGGGTCCCACACACACTGACTCTCACTGGGGGACAGTCCCACACACACTGACTCTCACTGGGGGACAGTCCCACACACACTGACTCTCACTGGGGTACGGGTCCCACACACACACTGACTCTAACTGGGGTACAGTCCCACACACAGACTCTCACTGGGGTACGGGTCCCACACACACTGACTCTCACTGGGTTACGGGTCCCACACACACTGACTCTCACTGGGGTACGGGTCCCACACACACTGACTCTCACTGGGTACGGGTCCCACACACACACTGACTCTCACTGGGGTACGGGTCCCACACACACTGACTCTCACTGGGGGTACAGTCCCACACACACTGACTCTCACTGGGGTACAGTCCCACACACACACTGACTCTCACTGGGGTACAGTCCCACACACACACTGACTCTCACTGGGGTACAGTCCCACACACACACTGACTCTCACTGGGGTACAGTCCCACACACACACTGACTCTCACTGGGGTACAGTCCCACACACACTGACTCTCACTGTGGTACGGGTCCCACACACACTGACTCTCACTGGGGTACAGTCCCACACACACACTGACTCTCACTGGGGTATAGTCCCACACACACTGACTCTCACTGGGGTACAGTCCCACACACACTGACTCTGACTGGGGTACGGGTCCCACACACACTGACTCTCACTGGGGTACAGTCCCACACACACACTGACTCTCACTGGGATACAGTCCCACACACACTGACTCTCACTGGGATACAGTCCCACACACACTGACTCTCACTGGGGTACAGTCCCACACACACTGACTCTCACTAGGGTACAGTCCCACACACACTGACTCTCACTGGGGTACAGGTCCCACACACACTGACTCTCACTGGGGTACGGGTCCCACACACACTGACTCTCACTGGGGTACGGGTCCCACACACATTGACTCTCACTGGGGTACGGGTCCCACACACACTGACTCTCACTGGGGTACAGGTCCCACACACACTGACTCTCACTGGGGTACAGTCCCACACACACTGACTCTCACTGGGGTACGGGTCCCACACACACTGACTCTCACTGGGGTACGGGTTCCACACACACTGACTCTCACTGGGGACGGGTCCCACACACATTGACTCTCACTGGGGTACGGGTCCCACACACACTGACTCTCACTGGGGTACGGGTTGCAGACACACTGACTCTCACTGGGGTACAGTCCCACACACACTGACTCTCACTGGGGTACGGGTCCCACACACACTGACTCTCACTGGGGTACAGTTCCACACACACTGACTCTCACTGGGGTACGGGTCCCACACACACTGACTCTCACTGGGGTACAGTCCCACACACACACTGACTCTCACTGGGGTACAGTCCCACACACACTGACTCTCACTGGGGTACAGTCCCACACACACACTGACTCTCACTGGGGTACAGTCCCACACACACTGACTCTCATTGGGGTACAGTCCCACACACACACTGACTCTCACTGGGGTACAACCCCACACACACTGACTCTCACTGGGGTACGGGTCCCACACACACTGACTCTCACTGGGGGACAGTCCCACACACACTGACTCTCGCTGGGGTACGGGTCCCACACACACTGACTCTCACTGGGGTACAGTCCCACACACACACTGACTCTCACTGGGGTACGGGTCCCACACACACACTGACTCTCACTGGGGTACAGTCCCACACACACACTGACTCTCACTGGAGTACGGGTCCCACACACACTGACTCTCACTGGGGGACAGTCCCACACACACTGACTCTCACTGGGGGACAGTCCCACACACACTGACTCTCACTGGGGTACGGGTCCCACACACACACTGACTCTAACTGGGGTACAGTCCCACACACAGACTCTCACTGGGGTACGGGTCCCACACACACTGACTCTCACTGGGTTACGGGTCCCACACACACTGACTCTCACTGGGGTGCGGGTCCCACACACACTGACTCTCACTGGGTACGGGTCCCACACACACACTGACTCTCACTGGGGTACGGGTCCCACACACACTGACTCTCACTGGGGGTACAGTCCCACACACACTGACTCTCACTGGGGTACAGTCCCACACACACACTGACTCTCACTGGGGTACAGTCCCACACACACACTGACTCTCACTGGGGTACGGGTCCCACACACACACTGACTGTCACTGGGGTACAGTCCCACACACACACTGACTCTCACTGGGGTACAGTCCCACACACACACTGACTCTCACTGGGGTACAGTCCCACACACACACTGACTCTCACTGGGGTACAGTCCCACACACACTGACTCTCACTGTGGTACGGGTCCCACACACACTGACTCTCACTGGGGTACAGTCCCACACACACACTGACTCTCACTGGGGTATAGTCCCACACACACTGACTCTCACTGGGGTACAGTCCCACACACACTGACTCTGACTGGGGTACGGGTCCCACACACACTGACTCTCACTGGGGTACAGTCCCACACACACTGACTCTCACTGGGATACAGTCCCACACACACTGACTCTCACTGGGGTACAGTTCCACACACACTGACTCTCACTGGGGTACGGGTCCCACACACATTGACTCTCACTGGGGTACAGGTCCCACACACACTGACTCTCACTGGGACACAGTCCCACACACACTGACTCTCACTGGGGTACGGGTCCCACACACACTGACTCTCACTGGGGTACAGTCCCACACACACTGACTCTCACTGGGGTACGGGTCCCACACACACTGACTCTCACTGGGGTACGGGTCCCACACACACTGACTCTCACTGGTGTACGGGTCCCACACACACTGACTCTCACTGGGGTACAGTCCCACACACACTGACTCTCACTGGGGTACGGGTCCCACACACACTGACTCTCACTGGGGTACAGTCCCACACACACTGACTCTCACTGGGGTACAGTTCCACACACACTGACTCTCACTGGGGTACGGGTCCCACACACACTGACTCTCACTGGGGTACGGGCCCCACACACACTGACTCTCACTGGGGTACGGGTCCCACACACACTGACTCTCACTGGGGTACAGTCCCACACACACTGACTCTCACTGGGGTACGGGTCCCACACACACACTGACTCTCACTGGTGTACAGTCCCACACACACTGACTCTCACTGGGGTACGGGTCCCACACACACTGACTCTCACTGGGGTACGGGTCCCACACACACTGACTCTCACTGGGGTACGGGTCCCACACACACACTGACTCTCACTGGGGTACAGTCCCACACACACTGACTCTCACTGGGGTATGGGTCCCACACACACACTGACTCTCACTGGGGTACGGGTCCCACACACACTGACTCTCACTGGGGTACGGGTCCCACACACACTGACTCTCACTGGGGTACGGGTCCCACACACACACTGACTCTCACTGTGGTATGGGTCCCACACACACTGACTCTCACTGGGGTACAGTCCCACACACACTGACTCTCACTGGGGTACGGGTCCCACACACACACTGACTCTCACTGGGGTACGGGTCGCACACACACTGACTCTCACTGGGGTACGGGTCCCACACACACACTGACTCTCACTGGGGTACGGGTCCCACACACACACTGACTCTCACTGGGGTACGGGTCCCACACACACACTGACTCTCACTGGGGTACGGGTCCCACACACACTGACTCTCACTGGGGTACAGTCCCACACATACTGACTCTCACTGGGGTACAGTCCCACACACACTGACTCTCACTGGGGTACAGTCCCACACACACTGACTCTCACTGGGGTACGGGTCCCACACACACACTGACTCTCACTGGGGTACGGGTCCCACACACACTGACTCTCACTGGGACACAGTCCCACACACACTGACTCTCACTGGGGTACGGGTCCCACACACACTGACTCTCACTGGGGTACGGGTCCCACACACACTAACTCTCACTGGGGTACAGTCCCACACACACTGACTCTCACTGGGATACAGTCCCACACACACTGACTCTCTCTGGGGTACAGTCCCACACACACTGACTCTCACTGGGGTACGGGTCCCACACACACTGACTCTCACTGGGGTACGGGTCCCACACACACACTGACTCTCACTGGGGTACGGGTCCCACACACACACTGACTCTCACTGGGGTACGGGTCCCACACACACACTGACTCTCACTGGGGTACGGGTCCCACACACACACTGACTCTCACTGGGGTACGGGTCCCACACACACTGACTCTCACTGGGGTACGGGTCCCACACACACTGACTCTCATTGGGGTACAACCCCACACACACTGACTCTCACTGGGGTACGGGTCCCACACACACTGACTCTCACTGGGGGACAGTCCCACACACACTGACTCTCGCTGGGGTACGGGTCCCACACACACTGACTCTCACTGGGGTACAGTCCCACACACACACTGACTCTCACTGGGGTACGGGTCCCACACACACACAGACTCTCACTGGGGTACAGTCCCACACACACACTGACTCTCACTGGAGTACGGGTCCCACACACACTGACTCTCACTGGGGGACAGTCCCACACACACTGACTCTCACTGGGGGACAGTCCCACACACACTGACTCTCACTGGGGTACGGGTCCCACACACACACTGACTCTAACTGGGGTACAGTTCCACACACAGACTCTCACTGGGGTACGGGTCCCACACACACTGACTCTCACTGGGTTACGGGTCCCACACACACTGACTCTCACTGGGGTACGGGTCCCACACACACTGACTCTCACTGGGTACGGGTCCCACACACACACTGACTCTCACTGGGGTACGGGTCCCACACACACTGACTCTCACTGGGGGTACAGTCCCACACACACTGACTCTCACTTGGGTACAGTCCCACACACACACTGACTCTCACTGGGGTACAGTCCCACACACACACTGACTCTCACTGGGGTACAGTCCCACACACACACTGACTCTCACTGGGGTACAGTCCCACACACACACTGACTCTCACTGGGGTACAGTCCCACACACACTGACTCTCACTGTGGTACGGGTCCCACACACACTGACTCTCACTGGGGTACAGTCCCACACACACACTGACTCTCACTGGGGTATAGTCCCACACACACTGACTCTCACTGGGGTACAGTCCCACACACACTGACTCTGACTGGGGTACGGGTCCCACACACACTGACTCTCACTGGCGTACAGTCCCACACACACTGACTCTCACTGGGATACAGTCCCACACACACTGACTCTCACTGGGGTACAGTTCCACACACACTGACTCTCACTGGGGTACAGTCCCACACACACTGACTCTCACTGGGGTACGGGTTCCACACACACTGACTCTCACTGGGGTACGGGTCCCACACACACTGACTCTCACTGGGGTACGGGTCCCACACACACTGACTCTCACTGGGGTACGGGTCCCATACACACTGACTCTCACTGGGGTACGGGTCCCACACACACTGACTCTCACTGGGGTACGGGTCCCACACACATTGACTCTCACTGGGGTACAGTTCCACACACACTGACTCTCACTGGGGTACAGGTCCCACACACACTGACTCTCACTGGGGTACAGTCCCACACACACTGACTCTCACTGGGGTACAGGTCCACACACACTGACTCTCACTGGGGTACGGGTCCCACACACACTGACTCTCACTGGGGTACAGTTCCACACACACTGACTCTCACTGGGGTACAGTCCCACACACACTGACTCTCACTGGGGTACAGTCCCACACACACTGACTCTCACTGGGGTACGGGTCCCACACACACTGACTCTCACTGGGGTACGGGTCCCACACACACTGACTCTCACTGGGGTACGGGTCCCACACACACTGACTCTCACTGGGGTACGGGTCCCACACACACTGACTCTCACTGGGGTACGGGTCCCACACACACTGACTCTCACTGGGGTACAGTCCCACACACACATTGTGAGGGAGTTGATGCGGACGGAGGTTTATTGAGGAATTCCACCCCCACCCGGACCCAATGCCGATACTTTCCCTTCCCTCTCCGATCATCCACTGACCTCTTTGACCCCAGTCACGGAGTAGGCATGACCTTTGACCAGCTTCTTAAAGGTCACAGCTTCCATGTCAAAGGCGCTGGTTATCTGGAACAGAGGGGGGAGAGCAGTCAGACCGGGAAGATCAACCATCCGGAGAGTTATCCGGGGGAGGGGGGAGGAGGGAGAGGGCGGAGTGCGGGGGTTGGGTGCGGGGATTCAGGCAGTGCCGGGGTTCGAACCGGGTTCGGGCGGTGCCGGGGTTCGAACCGGATTCGGGCGGTGCCGGGGTTCGAACCGGATTCGGGCGGTGCCGGGGTTCGAACCGGAGTCGGGCGGTGCCGGGGTTCGAACCGGGTTCGGGCGGTGCCGGGGTTTGAACCGGGTTCGGGCGGTGCCGGGGTTTGAACCGGGTTCGGACGGTGCCGGGGTTTGAACCGGATTCGGGCTGTGCCGGGGTTTGAACTGGATTCGGGCAGTGCCGGGGTTTGAACCGGGTTCGGGCAGTGCCGGGGTTTGAACCGGGTTCGGGCAGTGCCGGAGTTTAGATGGGATTCAGGGAGTGCGGTGGTTTTAGATGGGGTTCGGGCAGTGCCGGGGTTTGAACCGGGTTCGGGCAGTGCCGGGGTTTGACCCGGGTTCGGGCAGTGCCGGGGTTTGACCCGGGTTCGGGCAGTGCCGGGGTTTGACCCGGGTTCGGGCAGTGCCGGGGTTTGAACCGGGTTCGGGCAGTTCCGGGGTTTAGATGGGGTTCGGGCAGTGCCGGGGTTTAGATGGGGTTCGGGCGGTGCCGGGGTTTGAACCGGGTTCGGGCGGTGCCGGGGTTTGAACCGGGTTCGGGCGGTGCCGGGGTTTGAACCGGGTTCGGGCGGTGCCGGGGTTTGAACCGGGTTCGGGCGGTGCCGGGGTTTAGATGGGGTACGGGCGGTGCCGGGGTTTGAACCGGGTTCGGGCGGTGCCGGGGTTTGAACCGGGTTCGGGCGGTGCCGGGGTTTGAACCGGGTTCGGGCGGTGCCGGGGTTTGAACCGGGTTCGGGCGGTGCCAGGGTTTGACCCGGGTTCGGGCTGTGCCGGGGTTTTTGACGGGATTCGGGCAGTGCCGGGGTTGGGACCGGGTTCGGGCAGTGCCGGGGTTTTTGACGGGATTCGGGCAGTGCCGGGGTTTGACCCGGGTTCGGGCAGTGCCGGGGTTTGAACTGGGTTCGGGCAGTGCCGGGGTTTGAACTAGGTTCGGGCTGTGCTGGGGTTTGACCCGGGTTCGGGCTGTGCCGGGGTTTGAACCGGGATTCGGGCAGTGCCGGGGTTTGAACCGTGTTCGGGCTGTGCTGGGGTTTGAACCGTGTTCGGGCTGTGCTGGGGTTTGAACCGGGTTCGGGCTGTGCCGGGGTTTGAACCGGGTTCGGGCTGTGCCGGGGTTTGAACCGGGTTCGGGCTGTGCCGGGGTTTGAACCGGGTTCGGGCTGTGCCGGGGTTTGAACCGGGTTCGGGCTGTGCCGGGGTTTGAACCGGGTTCGGGCTGTGCCGGGGTTTGAACCGGGTTCGGGCAGTGCCGGGATTTGAACCGGGTTCGGGCAGTGCCGGGGTTTAGACGGGATTCGGGGAGTGCGGTGGTTTTAGTTGGGGTTCGGGCAGTGCCGGGGTTTGAACCGGGTTCGGGCTGTGCCGGGGTTTGAACCGGGTTCGGGCAGTGCCGTGGTTTGAACCGGGTTCGGGCTGTGCCGGGGTTTGAACCGGGTTCGGGCTGTGCCGGGGTTTGAACCGGGTTCGGGCTGTGCCGGGGTTTGAACCGGGTTCGGGCAGTGCCGTGGTTTGAACCGGGTTCGGGCTGTGCCGGGGTTTGAACCGGGTTCGGGCTGTGCCGGGGTTTGAACCGGGTTCGGGCAGTGCCGGGGTTTGACCCGGGTTCGGGCAGTTCCGGGGTTTGAACCGGGTTCGGGCAGTTCCGGGGTTTGAACCGGGTTCGGGCAGTGCCGGGGTTTGAACCGGGTTCGGGCAGTGCCGGGGTTTAGACGGGATTCGGGGAGTGCGGTGGTTTTAGTTGGGGTTCGGGCTGTGCCGGGGTTTGAACCGGGTTCGGGCAGTGCCGGGGTTTAGACGGGATTCAGGGAGTGCGGTGGTTTTAGTTGGGGTTCGGGCTGTGCCGGGGTTTGAACCGGGTTCGGGCAGTGCCGGGATTTGAACCGGGTTCGGGCAGTGCCGGGGTTTAGACGGGATTCGGGGAGTGCGGTGGTTTTAGTTGGGGTTCGGGCAGTGCCGGGGTTTGAACCGGGTTCGGGCAGTGCCGGGGTTTGAACCGGGTTCGGGCAGTGCCGGGGTTTGAACCGGGTTCGGGCTGTGCCGGGATTTGAACCGGGTTCGGGCAGTGCCGGGATTTGAACCGGGTTCGGGCTGTGCCGGGGTTTGAACCGGTTTCGGGCTGTGCCGGGGTTTGAACCGGGTTCGGGCTGTGCCGGGGTTTGAACCGGGTTCGGGCTGTGCCGGGATTTGAACCGGGTTCGGGCTGTGCCGGGGTTTGAACCGGGTTCGGGCTGTGCCGGGGTTTGAACCGGGTTCGGGCTGTGCCGGGGTTTGAACCGGGTTCGGGCAGTGCCGGGGTTTAGACGGGATTCGGGGAGTGCGGTGGTTTTAGTTGGGGTTCGGGCAGTGCCGGGGTTTGAACCGGGTTCTGCTGCAGTCAACACTCTGACAGATCTGTCACAATGAGAGAGAGACTGAAAGCTGGGCTGAGTTTCTCCACCAGCAGCTGCAGTCCCTGCCTGACCCTCTGGCCCTCCTTACATCAATGGAGCAGCCCAGGAGCGAGCCCCGATCCACGGCTTTCTTGATAACGGTGTAGAGGTCGCGTGGAGCCTTGGACAGTTCATACATCTCAGCAACACCCCCAGTAAAGTCCTCAAATCCCTCAGTGGTACTCCCTCCAGACAAGGCTTCATACGATCCATTGAGCCTACAGGGAGAGAGGAGAGTCACAGTTACAGCACAGAACCATCGGCCTTTTGGTCAGCCATTCATGGGATGTGGAAATCATCAGTAGGCCAGCATTTATTGACTTGGAGGGGAACTTTCAGGTGGTGATGTTCCCATCTACCTGCTGCCCTTGTCCTTCTAGATGGTAGTGGTCGTGGGTTTGGAAGGTGCTGTCTAAGGAGCCTTGGTGAGTTCCTGCAGTGCATCGTGTAGATGGTACACACACTGCTGCTACTGTGCGTCGGTGGTGCAGGGAGTGAATGTTTGTGGATGGGGTGCCAATCAAGCGGCTGCTTTGTCCTGGGTGGTGTCCAGCTTCTTGAGTGTTGTGGGAGCTGCACTCATCCAGGCAAGTGGGGAGCATTCCATCACACTCCTGACTTGTGCCTTGTAGATGGTGGACAGGCTTTGGGGAGTCAGAAGGTGAGTTACTCATTGCAGGATTCCCAGCCTCTGACCTGCTCTTGCAGCCACAGTATTTATTTGGCACTGCAGGAATTCACCAAGGCTCCTTCGACAGCACCTTCCAAACCCATGACCACTACCATCTAGAAGGACAAGGGCAGCAGATAGATGGGAACATCACCACCTGGAAGTTCCCCTCCAAGTCACTCACCATCCTGACTTGGAAATATATCACCGTTCCTTCACTGTCGCTGGGTCAAAATCCTGGAACTCCCTCCCTAACAGCACTGTGGGTGTACCTACACCACATGGACTGCAGCGGCTCAAGAAGGCAGCTCACCACCACCTTCTCAAGGGCAACTAGGGATGGGCAATAAACACTGGCCCAGCCAGCGAAGCCCACATCCTGAGAATGTAAAAAAAAAGGCAAGATACGGGCTCATGGAGGTGGGGGTAATATTTTAATGTGGGTGGAGGGTTAGTTAATGGATAGAAAGCAGAGAGTGGGCATAAACAGGGCTTTTTCAAGCTGTCAGGCAGTGAGTCGTGGAGTGTCACAAGGATCAGTGCTGGGGCCCCAGCTATTTACAATCTATATTAATGACTTAGATGAAGAGACAGAGAGTAATGTATCTACGTTTGCTGGTGATACCAAGCTAGGTGTGAAGGTAAGCTGTGGGGA
>NW_027597814.1:0-64893 GCF_964194155.1 Cetorhinus maximus | reverse complement strand
AATCACTATTAAAGGAGTGTTCCTTCACACCCGGACTCACACACACACACTGAAATCACTGTTAAAGGAGTGTTCCTTCACACCCGGGCTCACA
The DNA here is from genome assembly GCF_964194155.1 of Cetorhinus maximus. NCBI lineage: Eukaryota > Metazoa > Chordata > Chondrichthyes > Lamniformes > Cetorhinidae > Cetorhinus > Cetorhinus maximus. The sequence goes on along the minus strand of NW_027597814.1, from coordinate 64,799 downwards.
CACACACTGAAATCACTATTAGCGGAGTGTTCCTTCACACCCGGACTCACACACACACTTAAATCACTATTAAAGGAGTGTTCCTTCACACCCGGACTCACACACACACACACAAAAATCACCATTAAAGGAGTGTTCCTTCACACCCGGACTCACACGCACTGAAATCACTATTAAAGGAGTGTTCCTTCACACCCTGACTCACACACACACAGACTGAAATCACTATTAAAGGAGTGTTCCTTTAAACCCGGGCTCACACACACACTTAAATCACTATTAAAGGAGTGTTCCTTCACACCTTGGCTCACACACACACTGAAATCACTAATAAAGGAGTGTTCCATCACACCCGGCTCTCACACACACTGTAATCCGTATATAGGAGTGTTCCTTCACACCCGGGCTCACACACACACTGAAATCACTATTAAAGGAGTGTTCCTTCACACCCGGGCTCACACACACTGCAATCACTATTAAAGGAGTGTTCCTTCACACCCGGGCTCACACACACACTGAAATCACTATTAAAGGAGTGTTCCTTCACACCCGGACTCACACACACACTGAAATCACTATTAAAGCAGTGTTCCTTCACTCCCGGACTCACACACACACTGAAATCACAATTAAAGGAGTGTTCCTTCACACCCGGGCTCACACACAAACACTGAAATCACTATTAAAGGAGTGTTCCTTCACACCCGGTTTCACACACACACACTGATATCACTATTAAAGGAGCGTTCCTTCACACCCGGGCTCACACACACACTGCAATCACTATTAATGGAGTGTTCCATCACACCCGGGCTCACACACACTGAAATCACTATTAAAGGAGTGTTCCTTCACACCCGGGCTCACACACACACACTGAAATCACTACTAATGGAGTGTTTCTTCACACCCGGGCTCACGCACACACTGAAATCACTATTAAAGGAGTGTTCCTTCACACCCGGGCACACACACACACTGAAATCACTATTAAAGGAGTGCTTCCTTCACACCCGGGCTCACACACACACTGAAATCAATATTAAAGGAGTGTTCCTTCACACCCGGACTCACTCACACTGAAATCACTATTAAAGGAGTGTTCCTTCACACCCGAACTCACACACACTGAAATCACTATTAAAGGAGTGTTCCTTCACACCCGCCCTCACAGAAATCACTATTAAAGGAGTGTTCCTTCACACCCAGACTCACACACACACACACTTAAATCACTATTAAAGGAGTGTTCCTTCACACCCAGACTCACACACACTGAAATCACTATTAAAGGAGTGTTCCTTCACACCCAGGCTCACACACACACACTGAAATCACTATTAAAGGAGTGTTCCTTCACACCCGGGCTCACACACACACACTGAAATCACTATTAAAGGAGTGTTCCTTCACACCCGCCCTCACACACACACACTGAAATCACTATTAAAGGAGTGTTCCTTCACACCCGGGATCACACACACACTGAAATCACTATTAAAGGAGTGTTCCTTCACACCCGGGTTCACACACACACTGAAATCACTATTAAAGGAGTGTTCCTTCACAGCCGTACTCACACTCACACTGAAATCACTATTAAAGGAGTGTTCCTTCACACCCGGGCTCACACACACACTGAAATCACTATTAAAGGAGTGTTCCTTCACACCCGCCCTCACAGAAATCACTATTAAAGGAGTGTTCTTTCACACCCGTCCTCACACTCACACTGAAATCACTATTAAAGGAGTGTTCCTTCACACCCAGACGCACACACACACACACTGAAATCACTATTGAAGGAGTGTTCCTTCACACCCGGACTCACACACACTGAAATCACTATTAAAGGAGTGTTCCTTCACACCCGGGCTCACACACACTGAAATCACTATTAAAGGAGTGTTCCTTCACACCCGGGCTCACACTCACACTGAAATCACTATTAAAGGAGTGTTCCTTCACACCCGGACTCTCACACACTGAAATCACTATTAAAGGAGTGTTCCTTCACACCCGGGCTCACACTCACACTGAAATCACTATTAAAGGAGTGTTCTTTCACACCCGGACTCTCACACACTGAAATCACTATTAAAGGAGTGTTCCTTCACACCCGGGCTCACACACACACTGAAATCACTATTAAAGGAGTGTTCCTTCACACCCGGGCTCACACACACACTGAAATCACTATTAAAGGAGTGTTCCTTCACACCCGGACTCACACACACTGAAATCACTAATAAAGGAGTGTTCCTTCACACCCGCCCTCACGCGCACACTGAAATCACTATTAAAGGAGTGTTCCTTCACACCCGGGCTCACACACACACACTGAAATCACTATTAAAGGAGTCTTCCTTCACATCCGCCCTCACACATACACACTGAAATCACTATTAAAGGAGTGTTCCTTCACACCCAGACTCACACACACACTGAAATCACTATTAAAGGAGTGTTCCTTCACACCCGGACTCACACACACACTGAAATCACTATTAAAGGAGTGTTCCTTCACACCCGTACTCACACACACACTGAAATCACTATTAAAGGAGTGTTCCTTCACACCCGCCCTCACACACACACTGAAATCACTATTAAAGGAGTGTTCCTTCACACCCAGGCTCACTCACACACACTGAAATCACTATTAAAGGAGTGTTCCTTCACACCCGGGCTCACACTCACACTGAAATCACTATTAAAGGAGTGTTCTTTCACACCCGGGCACACACACACACTGAAATCACTATTAAAGGAGTCTTCCTTCACACCCAGGCTCACACACACACTTAAATCACTATTAAAGGAGTGTTCCTTCACACCCGGACTCACACACACTGAAATCACTATTAAAGGAGTGTTCCTTCACACCCGCCCTCACAGAAATCACTATTAAAGGAGTATTCTTTCACACCCGTCCTCACACGCACACTGAAATCACTATTAAAGGAGTGTTCCTTCACACCCAGACTCACACACACACACACTTAAATCACTATTAAAGGAGTGTTCCTTCACACCCAGACTCACACACACTGAAATCACTATTAAAGGAGTGTTCCTTCACACCCAGGCTCACACACATACACTGAAATCACTATTAAAGGAGTGTTCCTTCACACCCGGGCTCACACACACACATTGAAATCACTATTAAAGGAGTGTTCCTTCACACCCGCCCTCACACACACACATTGAAATCACTATTAAAGGAGTGTTCCTTCACACCCGGGCTCACACACACACTGAAATCACTATTAAAGGAGTGTTCCTTCACACCCGGGTTCACACACACACTGAAATCACTATTAAAGGAGTGTTCCTTCACATGCGGGCTCACACACACACTGAAATCACTATTAAAGGAGTGTTCCTCCACACCCGGTCTCACACACACACTGAAATCACTATTAAAGGAGTGTTCCTTCACACCCGGGCTCACGCACACACTGAAATCACTATTAAAGGAGTGTTCCTTCACACCCGGGCTCACACACACACTGAAAACACTATTAAAGGAGGGTTCTTTCACACCCGGACTCACACACATTGAAATCACTATTAAAGGAGCGTTCCTTCACACCCGGACTCACACACACTGAAATTACTATTAAAGGAGTGTTCCTTCACACCCGCCCTCACACGCACACTGAAATCACTATTAAAGGAGTGTTCCTTCACACCCGGACTCACACACACACTGAAATCACTATTAAAGGAGTGTTCCTTCACACCCGGACTCACACACACTGAAATCACTAATAAAGGAGTGTTCCTTCACACCCGCCCTCACGCGCACACTGAAATCACTATTAAAGGAGTGTTCCTTCACACCCGGGCTCACACACACACACTGAAATCACTATTAAAGGAGTGTTCCTTCACACCCGCCCTCACACATACACACTGAAATCACTATTAAAGGAGTGTTCCTTCACACCCGTACTCACACACACTGAAATCACTATTAAAGGAGTGTTCCTTCACACCCGGACTCACACACACACTGAAATCACTATTAAAGGAGTGTTCCTTCACACCCGTACTCAGACACACACTGAAATCACTATTAAAGGAGTGTTCCTTCACACCCGCCCTCACACACACACTGAAATCACTATTAAAGGAGTGTTCCTTCACACCCGGACTCACACACACACTGAAATCACTATTAAAGGAGTGTTCCTTCACACCCGGGCTCACGCACACATTGAAATCACTATTAAAGGAGTGTTCCTTCACACCCGGGCTCACACACACTGAAATCACTATTAAAGGAGTGTTCCTTCACACCCGGGCTCACACACACACTGAAATCACTATTAAAGGAGTGTTCCTTCACACCCGGGCTCACACACACACTGAAATCACTATTAAAGGAGTGTTCCTTCACACCCGGACTCACACACACTGAAATCGCTATTAAAGGAATGTTCCTTCACACCCAGACTCACACACACTGAAATCACTATTAAAGGAGTGTTCCTTCACACCCCGGCTCACACACACACTGAAATCACTATTAAAGGAGTGTTCCTTCACACCCGGACTCACACACACTGAAATCACTATTAAAGGAGTGTTCCTTCACACCCGGGCTCACACACACTGAAATCACTATTAAAGGAGTGTTCCTTCACACCCGGGCTCACACACACTGAAATCACTATTAAAGGAGTGTTCCTTCACAGCCGGGATCACAAACAGACTGAAATCACTATTAAAGGAGTGTTCCTTCACACCCGGACTCACACACACCAAAATCAAATTTAAAGGATTGTTCCTTCACAATTCAACAACTTTAGATCATGAACTCCCTCCATCCCCACCCCCTTTCCGTTTCTTCCCCCTCCCTTTTGTTTTTTCCAATAATTTATATAGATTTTTATTTTCCCACCTATTTCCATTATTTTTAAATCTATGACTGTAATACCCTGTCAGTCTTTCCACCCCACCCCCACTAGAGTTATCTGTACCTTGAGTGTCCTGCCATCCATCCTTAATTAGCACATTTTCTTAGATAATATCACCACCTTCAACACCTCTCTGTTCCTTTGTCTGTGACATCTTTTGATTATCTGCTCCTATCACTGTTTACTTGTCCCTACAACCACCCCGCCCCCCCCCCCCCCCACCCAACTTCTCTCCCCCCCCCCCCCCCCACCATAAACCAGCTTATATTTCACCCCTCTCCTATTTTTACTCAGTTCTGTTGAAGGGTCATGAGGACTCGAAACGACAACTCCTTTCTTCTCCGCCGATGCTGCCAGACCTGCTGAGTTTTTCCAGGTAATTCTGTTTTTGTTTTGGATTTCCAGCATCCGCAGTAGTTTTTTGTTTTTATCTCTGTGTTTAATTGACTGCCACAACTCTTCAAGAAATGCCTTCCTTGAAGAAGTATTGCTCTGTTCTCCGACAGGATTTCCGCCTGTCTCTTCTGCCTTGTTCACCTTCATTGCTTTCCATTTGTCTCCTGGTGTTTGACAAGGTGTTTACTAAAACCCGCTTTCACAGCCATATCTCCTTTCTCAGTGACTGTCTCCATCTCCGACTCACCCCACGTGGATTTCAACTGAAATTCCATCCCTCTTGTTTCGAACCCACCCAGGATTACAGGTATCTCCGAGACATAAAACGTTTCTCGGACTGCTGTTCCCGTCGCATTCTGAGATCCACACTCAGTGCCATGCGCCGCCATATGAACACACTCGACCTCTCCCTCCAGCAGCACCGCCGCACCCTTTTTCAAAGCTGCGCGTGCCCCCAGTTTCATTTTATTATTCGTCTCATCCGACGCCTCAACAAGAAACTTTTTCTCTTTCTCTCAAGTGCTAAGGAACGCAAGCTCCAACAACTCATCGACACCAACACCCATCCGGACCCTCCACCCCTGCTTGTCCCTCTGTCCCTACCCCATCTTCCAATCCCAGTCCCGGCCGTGTATTCACCATACCCCATGACCTTCCCCTCGCCGATGCTGAACGTTCAGTGCTCAGCAAAGGACTTAGTTTCATATCCTTACGCCCTCATCTCAATGAATTTCGGGCTCGGCACGATGCTGAACTCTTCTTCCGCCGTCTTCGTCTCCGTGCTCACTTCTTTGGGCAGGAGTCCTCTCCCCGTTCAACGAATCCTTTCACCCACCTCCAATATTCTCCCTCCACCTGGACCCCTCCCTCTGGATTCTTACCTTCTCTTGATCTTTTCATTGAGAACTGTCGGTGTGACATTAGTCGTCTCAATTCCTCTGCTCCTCTCACCCACTCTAACCTGTCTCTCTCTGAACTTACTGCACTCCGTTCTCTCAGGTCCAACCCCAACATTGTCATCAAACCCGCTGACAAGTGTGGTGCTGTTGTTGTCTGGCGCACTGACCTCTACCTCGCAGAGGCTGAGCGTCAACTCGCAGACACTTCCTCCTACCTCCCCCTGGACCATGACCCCGCCACTGAACATCAAGCCATTGTTTCCAGGACTGTCACTGACCTCATCTCCTCTGGAGATCTTCCTTCCACAGCTTCCAACCTGATAGTCGCCCAACCTCGGACGGCCCGCTTCTACCTCCTACCCAAAATCCACAAACAGGACTGTCCTGGCAGACCGATCGTGTCAGCCTGTTCCTGCCCCACGGAACTCATTTCTCGCTATCTTGACTCCCTTCTCTCTCCCCTTGTCTAGTCCCTTCCCACCTACATCCGTGATTCCTCTGACACCTTACGTCACATCAACAATTTCCAGTTCCCTGGCCCCAACCGCTTCTTCTTCACCATGGACGTCCAATCCCTCTACACCTCCATCCCCCACCAGGATGGTCTGAGGGCCCTTAGCTTCTTCCTTGAACAGAGGCCCGAACAATCCCCAACCACCATTACTCTCCTCCGTCTGGCTGAACTTGAGCTCACACTGAACAATTTCTCCTTAAACTCCTCTCACTTCCTCCAAATAAAAGGTGTGGCTATGGGTACCCGCATGGGCCCCAGCTATGCCTGTCTCTTTATGGGGTATGTGGAACATTCCTTGTTTCAGTCCTACTCCGGCCCCCTCCCACAACTCTTTCTCCGGTACATCGATGATTACTTCGGTGCTGCTTCATGCTCTCATCGGGACCTGGAAAAATTGATTAATTTTGCTTCCAATCTCCACCCTTCCATCATTTTCACATGGTGCATCTCTGACACTTCCCTTCCCTTCCTTGACCTCTCTGTCTCTATTTCTGGTGATAGACTGTCCACCAATATCCATTACAAGCCTACCGACTCCCACAGCTACCTCGACTACAGCTCCTCACACCCCGCTTCCTGTAAGGACTCCATCCCATTCTCTCAGTTCCTTCGCCTCCGTTGCATCTGTTCTGATGATGCTACCTTCAAAAACAGCTCCTCTGACGTGTCCTCCTTCTTCCTTAACCGAGGTTTTCCACCCACCGTCGTTGACAGGGCCCTCAACCATATCCGGCCCATCTCCCATGCATCCGCCCTCACGCCTTCCTCGCCCTCCCAGAAACATGATAGGGTCCCCCTTGTCCTCACTTATCACCCCACCAGCCTCCGCATTCAAAGGATCATCCTCCGACATTTCCGCCAACTCCAGCATGATGCCACCACCAAACACATCTTCCCTTCACCCCCCCTGCGGCATTCCGCAGGGATCGTTCCCTCCGGGTCACCCTGGTCCACTCCTCCATCACCCCCTACTCCTCAACCCCCACCTATGGCACCTCCCCATGCCCACGCAGAAGATGCAACACCTGCCCCTTCACTTCCTCTCTCCTCACTGTCCAAGGGCCCAAACACTCCTTTCAAGTGAAGCAGCATTTCACTTGCATTTCCCCTAACTTAGTCTACTGCATTCGTTGCTCCCAATGCAGTCTCCTCTACATTGGAGAGACCAAACGCAAACTGGGCGACCGCTTTGCAGAGCATCTGCGGTCTGTCCGCAAGAAAGACCCAAACCTCCCTGTCGCTTGCCATTTTAACACTCCACCCTGCTCTCTTGCCCACATGTCTGTCCTTGGCTTGCTGCATTGTTCCAGTGAAGCTCAACGCAAACTGGAGGAACAGCACCTCATCTTCCGACTAGGCACTTTACAGCCTTCTGGACTGACTATTGAGTTCAACAACTTTAGATCTTAAACTCCCTCCCCCCATCCCCACCCCGTTTCTTCTCCCTCCCTTTTGTTTTTTTCAATAATTTATATAGATTTTTCTTTTCCCACCTATTTCCATTATTTTTAAATCTACAACTAATACCTTGTCAGTCTTTTCACCCCACCCCCACTAGAGCTGTACCTTGTGTGTCCTGCCATCCATTCTTAATTAGCACATTCTCTTAGATAATATCACCACCTTCAACACCTCTTTGATCCTTTTGTCTGTGACATCTTTTGATTATCTGCTCCTATCACTGCTTGCTTGTCTCTACAACCACCCCCCACCCAACTTCTCTCCCCCCAACGCCCCCCACCTTAAACCAGCTTATATTTCACCCCTCTCCTATTTTTATTCAGTTCTGTTGAAGGGTCATGTGGACTCAAAACGTCGACTCTTTTCTTCTCCGCCGATGCTGCCAGACCTGCTGAGTTTTTCCAGGTAATTCTGTTTTTGTTTTGTTATAAAAGCAAATATGTTGCATCCCATCATACACCAATTCCAGTTCCTAACTCTGAGACTGGTCTATGTGTCACCCTCAAGGCTGTTCCTTGGATATTTGTGTTATAGCTGTGGCCGTTTGAGGTTCATTTTCCCTTGAACGAGCTAACGCGCTGTGTCTGCTGTGATCTAGGGACCTGCATCAGGTTGTGCAGGGCAGCTGACAATGGCATTGGTCCACAAGATCTCTCAGATCATTTCCTGCAACAAAACCTCCCTTTCACCACTGGCAGCTCAATGCACACCCTGCCCACCCTCCCTCCGACACAATTCCAAGCAGCAACCCTCTGCTAGGGTTGGGTCTCCGGGTCTCTCAGCACGGTTCCCCCTCCTGCCCGTTAACCACGACGCCCTCCCAATGTTTCCGGGAGTGATAAAAAAAACCAATCAGTTTTCGCCTGGTAGTTAAGTTGGCCTGGGCATCACACTGAAGTATCTCCGTGAGACGCCTCACCTAGAAGGCATCCCAAGTTAAAATTGGAGCTTAGATACCTCGATATATTTTGCATAATGAATTGCTTTGGAGTGTGCAAGTGTAGACAAAGTAAATGCATTGCAATATCTGGCATCTATGTTCAAATGCTGTGATCAGGAAGAGTAACAGAATGAGTGTGCACGAGGTGTGCAGGGGATTTTCAGCAGGAAATTCCCAAAGAACTGGAATTCTAGAAGATAAAGAGTCTAAGGAATAGGAGCATAAGTAGACTATTCGGCCCTTCGAGCCTGTTCTGCCAGCCAGTAAGATCATGGCTGATCTGATCTATGGTCCCCCATTCTCCTTTCCTGTCTGCCCCACGTAACCCTTTACCCCGTAGACCAAAAACATGTCTAACTGAGCCTTGAATATATTCAATGGCCCATCTCCTCTGCTCTTGGGGTAAAAAATTCCAAAAGCTAATGACTCACTGAGAGAAGAGCTTCCTCCTCATCTCCGTCTTAAATGGGTGAGTCCTTATTCTGAAACAGCGTCCCCTAGTTCTAGATTCCCCTACGAGGGGAAACCCCCTCTCAGCATCTATTATGTCAAGCTCCCTCAGAATCTTATATGTTTCAACAAGATCACCTCTCGTTCTTCTAAGTTCCGATGTATACAACGCCAACCCTGTTAAACCTTCCCTCAAAACACAATTCCTTCACCCGAGGCATCGTGAACCTTCTCTGAACCTGCCTCCAATGCAAATATATCAAAATGTTGAGACCAAAACTGTATAAAGTACTTTAGGCGTGCTCTCACCAACAGCATTTGTAAGATTTCCCTACTTTTATACACCATCTCCTTTGCAATGAAGACCAACGCTCCATTTGCCTTGTTACTTCTGTTCCTGCGTGCCAAATCTTTGTGATTCCTGGACAAGGACACCCGTATCCCTCTGCCTTGCAGCATTCTATAGTCTCTTCCTATTTAAGCAATATTCTGCTTTTCGATTATTTCCTATTCTCCCAACCAAAGTGAATAACCTCACTCTCCTACATCATCCAGCATCTTCCAAAATTTGGCTCACTCACTTAAACCTGTCCGTATCCCTTTGCAAACTCTCTGGCAGAATGAATACCCCTCCTGGAGGTGAGTTCGGAGGCAGAGGTCACTGTCAGGTCGGGGCAGGGGGAATGCCGGGTGGGTACCCCCTTGCCTTCGAGACTCCAACCGATCAAGCTCAGGGTGGCAAGGTAGAGGGCGGCCTTCCTGCCTGGAGGCCAATTGAAGCCCTTAAGTACCAACGTAAGGGCCTCATCACCCTACTGTTAGTATTTAACCAGTGGCGGGTGGGGGACTCACTGTCTAGCAAACCCTATTGGGTTTGCCAGTGACTTACCAGGAGTTTCTTATTGTCAGACACTCCGTACCAATTAAGGGACCTGGCATATCGGGAAGGTGGGACCACTGAAAACCAACCCCCCCCACCCCACCCACCCTTGCTTTTGACCCCCCTTCTCACCGGTGAACCATCCCTGCGACCCCTATCCTGCCCACACTCCAGGGATCCACAGCTAATTTGTACACGCGTGGGTGCAGTACCGGGAGTGGCCATGACTCGTGATGGCGCTGTTGGTACTATAACCCTAACCCTAACCCCAACACTAACCCTAAGCCCAGCCCTAACCACAACCCGAACCCTAAGCCAAACCCTAACCCTAACCTCAACCACAACCCCAACACTAACCCCAAACACAATCCCAAGCCTAACACTAACCCTAACACCAACCCAAACCCCAACCCTAACTCCAACCCCAACCCTAACCACAACCCCAACATGAACCCCCACACTAACCCTAACCCTAACCCCAAACCCAACTCCAAACCTAACCCCAACACCAACACCAACACAAACCCTAACCCCTAACCCATCCCCAACACTAACCCTAACACCAACACCAACCCCAACCCTAACACAAACCTTAACACCAACACCAACCCTAACCCATCCCTAACCCTAACCCAACCCTAACCCTAATCCCAACCCCAACACTAACCCTAACCCCAACCCTAACCTCAACCCCAACCATAACCCTAACACTAACCCCAACCGTAACCATAACTCTAAACCCATCCCTAACCCTAATACCAACACCAACCCTAAGCCCAACCCTAACCATAACCCTAACCCCAACCCTGACCCAAACCCTAACCCCAAACCAAACCCCAAACCTAACCCTAACACCAACCCCAACCCTAATCCCAACACAAAGCCTAAACCCAACCCTAACCCAAAAATTAACCCTAACCCCAACCCTAACCTTAACCCTAACACTAACCCTATCCCCAACCCTAACACTAACCCCAAACCTAAAACTAATCCTAACCACAAACCCAACCCCAACACTAACCCCAAAAACAATCCCAAGCCTAACACTAACCCTAACACCAACCCAAACCCCAACCTCAACCCCAACCCTAACACTAACCGCAACCCCATGAACCCCCACACTAACCCTAATTCCAACCCTAACCCTAACCTTAACCCTATACCGATAACTAACCGCAAACCTAACCCTAAACCCAAACCTAAGCCAACCCTAAACCCAACACTAACCGCAACCCTAACGCTAACACGAACCCTAACCCCAACTCCAACCCTAACCCTAACTCTAACCCCAAACCTAACCCCAACCACAAGCCCAACCCTAACCCCAACCCAAACCACAACCCTAACCACAACACTAACACTAACCTTAACCCTAACCCCAACCCCAACCCTAAACCTAATACGAACCCTAACTCTAACCCCAAACCCAAACCTAGCCCTAAACCTAACCCTAACCGTAACACCAACCCCATCCCCAACCCTAACCCAACGCTAATCCTAACCCTAACCCCAACACTAACCTTAACCCTAACCCCTAACCCATCCCCAACCCTAACACCAACCCAAATCCCAGCCATAACCCTAACCATAACGCCAACCCTAAACCTAACCCTAACCCAACCCCAGCCTTAACCCTAACCCCAACCCTAACCCTAAGCCCAACCCAAACTCGAACCTTAACTCCAACCCTAACCCCAACCCTAACTGTAAGCCAAACCCTAACACTAACCCAACCCTAACCCCAACACTAAACCCAACCCTAACCCTAAGCCCAGCCCTAACCCCAACCCTAAGCCAAACCCTAACCCCAACCCTAACCTCAACTCCAAACCTAAACCTAACCTTAACCCCAACCCCAACCCCAACACTAACCCTAACCCCAACCTTAACCCTAACCCCAACCCCAAGAACCCCCACACTAACCCTAACCCCAACACTAACCCTAACACAAATCCCAACCCTAACCCTAAACCTAACCACAACCCCAACCTCATCCATAAACGTAACCCTAACACTAACCCCAACCCTAACCTAACCCTAACACTAACCCTAAACCTAACTCTAACCCTAACCCCAACACCAACCCTAAACCTAACCTAACCCTAAGCCTAACAATAACACCAACCCCATCCCCAACCTTAACCCTAACCCTAACCCCAACCCTAACACTAACCCAAACCCCAAACCCAACTCTAACCTTAACCCCAACCCTAACCCCAACCATAAACCTAAACCTAACCCCAACCGTAATCCCAACCCTAAACATAACCCTAACCCCAACCCAAACACTAAAACCAACCCTAACCCCCGCCCTAACCCCAAACCTAACCCTAAGCCAAACCCTAACCTCAACCCTAACCCCAACACCAATCCCAACACAAACCCTAACCCCTAACCCATCCCCAACCCTAACACCAACCCCAACCCTAGCCCTAACCCTAACCTTAACACCAACACCAACCCTAACCCATCCCTAACCCTAACCCGAACCCTAACACTAACCCTAATCCCAACTCCAACAAGAACCCCAACACTAACCCTAACCCTAATCCCGACCCTAACCCTAACCCCAACCCTAACACTAACCCCAACCGTAACCCTAACCCCATCCCTAACCCTAATCCCAACACCAACCCTAACCATAACCCTAAACCTAACCCCAACCCTAACCCTAACCCCAAACCAAACACCAAACCCATCCCTAACCCTAATCCCAACACCAAGCCTAAACCCAACCCTAACCCAAAAATTAACCCTAACCCCAACCCTGACCCTAACCTTAACCCTAACCCCAACCCTAACACTAACCCCAAACCTAAACCTAACCCCAACACTAAACCTAACCCTAACCCCAAACACAATCCCAAGCCTAACACTAACCCTAACACCAACCCAAACCCTAACACTAACCGCAACCCCAACATGAACCCCCACACTAACCCTAATTCCAACCCTAACCCGAACCCTAACCTTAACCCTAAACCGATAACTAACCACAACCCTAACCCCAACCCTAAACCCAAACCTAAGCCAACCCTAAACCCAACCCTAGCCGCAACCCTAAACCTAACCCGAACTCCAACCCTAACCCTAACCCCAACTCAAACCACAACCCTAACCACAACACTAACCCTAACCTTAACCCTAACCATAACCTCAACCCTAACCGTAACCCTAACCCCAACCCGAAACCTAGCCATAAACCTAACCCTAACGCTAAGCCTAACCGTAACACCAACCCCATCCCCAACCCTAACACCAACCCAAATCCCAGCCATAACCCTAACCATAACGCCAACCCTAAACCTAACCCTAACCCAACCCCAACCTTAACCCTAACCCCAACCCTAACCCTAAGCCCAACCCAAACTTGAACCTTAACTCCAACCCTAACCCCAACTGTAAGCCAAACCCTAACACTAACCCAACCCTAACCCCAACACTAAACCCAACCCTAACCCTAAGCCCAGCCCTAACCCCAACCCTAAGCCAAACCCTAACCCCAACCCTAACCTCAACTCCAAACCTAAACCTAACCTTAACCCCAACCCCAACACTAACCCTAACCCCAAACACAATCCCAAGCCTAACACTAAACCTAACACCAACCCAAACCCCAACACTAACCCTAACCCCAACCTTAACCCTAACCCCAACCCCAAGAACCCCCACACTAACCCTAACCCCAACACTAACCCTAACTCTAACCCTAACACAAATCCCAACCCTAACCCTAAACCTAACCACAACCCCAACCTCATCCATAAACGTAACCCTAACACTAACCCCAACCCTAACCTAACCCTAACACTAACCCTAAACCTAACTCTAACCCTAACCCCAACACCAACCCTAAACCTAACCTAACCCTAAGCCTAACAATAACACCAACCCCATCCCCAACCTTAACCCTAACCCTAACCCCAGCCCTAACACTAACCCAAACCCCAAACCCAACTCTAACCTTAACCCCAACCCTAACCCCAACCATAAACCGAAACCTAACCCCAACCGTAATCCCAACCCTAAACATAACCCTAACCCCAACCCAAACACTAAAACCAACCCTAACCCCCGCCCTAACCCCAAGCCAAACCCTAACCTCAACACCAATCCCAACACAAACCCTAACCCCTAACCCATCCCCAACCCTAACACGAACCCCAACCCTACCCCTAACCCTAACCTTAACACCAACACCAACCCTAACCCATCCCTAACCCTAACCCGAACCCTAACACTAACCCTAACCCAACCCTAATCCCAACCCCAACAAGAACCCCAACACTAACCCTAACCCTAATCCCGACCCTAACCCTAACCCCAACCCCAACCCTAACACTAACCCCAACCGTAACCCTAACCCTAAACCCATCCCTAACCCTAATCCCAACACCAACCCTAACCATAACCCTAAACCTAACCCCAACCCTAACCCCAACACTAACCCTAACCCCAAACCAAACACCAAACCCATCCCTAACCCTGATCCCAACACCAAGCCTAAACCCAACCCTAACCCAAAAATTAACCCTAACCCCAACCCTGACCCTAACCTTAACCCTAACCCCAACCCTAACACTAACCCCAAACCTAAACCTAACCCCAACACTAAACCTAACCCTAACCCCAAACACAATCCCAAGCCTAACACTAACCCTAACACCAACCCAAACCCTAACACTAACCGCAACCCCAACATGAACCCCCACACTAACCCTAATTCCAACCCTAACCCGAACCCTAACCTTAACCCTAAACCGATAACTAACCACAACCCTAACCCCAACCCTAAACCCAAACCTAAGCCAACCCTAAACCCAACCCTAGCCGCAACCCTAACGCTAACCCTAAACCTAACCCGAACTCCAACCCTAACCCTAACCCCAACTCAAACCACAACCCTAACCACAACACTAACCCTAACCTTAACCCTAACCATAACCTCAACCCTAACCCCAACCCAAAACCTAGCCATAAACCTAACCCTAAGCCTAACCGTAACACCAACCCCATCCCCAACCCTAACACCAACCCAAATCCCAGCCATAACCCTAACCATAACCCCAACCCTAACCCCAACCTTAACCCTAACCCCAACCCTAAACCTAACCCCAACCCCAACACTAACCCTAACCCAAACCCTATCCCCAACCCTAACCCCAATACTAAATCTAACCCTAACACCAACCCCAACACTAACCCTAACCCCAAACAGAATCCCAAGCCTAACACTAACCCTAACACCAACCCAAACCCCAACCCCAATCCTAACCCTAACCCCAACAAAAACCCCCACACTAACCCTAACCCCAACTCTAACCCTAACACTAATCCCAACCCTAACCACAACACCAACCTCAACCCCAACCATAAACCTAACCCTAACACTAACCCCAACCCTAACCTTAGCCCTAAGCCTAACCCTAACTCTAACCCTAACCCAAACACCAACCCTAACCCTAAACCTAACCTTAACACTAACACCAACCCCATCCCCAACCCTAATCCTAACCCCAACCCTAACACTAACCCAAACCCCAAACCCAACCCTAACTCTAACCTTAACCCCAACCCTAACACCAAACCTAACCCTAACCATAAACCTAAACCTAACCCCAACCGTAATCCCAACCCTAAATATAACCCTAACCCCAAACCTAACCGCAACCCTAACCCCAACCCTAAACCTAACCCCAACACCAACCCTAACCGTAAACCCTAACCCATCCCCAACCCTAACACCAACACAAACCCCAACCCTAACCCATCCCCAACCCTAACCATAAACCTAACACCAATACAAACGCCAACCCTAACCCTAACACCAACCCAAACCCCAGCCATAACCCTAACCATAACCCCAACCCCAACTTTAACCCTACCCCTAATCCTAATTCTAACCCTAACCCCAACCTCAACCCTTACCCCAACCCAAACACGAACCCTAACCCCAACCCTAACACTTACCCCAACCCCAACACTAACCCTAAACCTAACCCTAAATCTAACCCTTACTCTAACCCTAAACCCAACACGAACCCTAACACTAACCCTGAGCCTAACCCTAAGCCTAACCCTAACGCCAACCTCATCCCACCAACAGCGCCGTGGGTGTACCTACACCACAGGGACAAAATCCTGGAACTCCCTCCCTAACAGCACTGCAGGTGTACCTACACCACACGGACAAAATCCTGGAACTCCCTCCCTAACAGCGCTGTGGGCGTACCTACACCACAGGGACAAAATGCTGGAACTCCCTCCCTAACAGCGCCGTGGGTGTACCTACACCACACGGACAAAATCCTGGAACTCCCTCCCTAACAGCGAAGTGGGTGTACCTACACCACATGGACAAAATCCTGGAACTCCCTCCCTAACAGCCCTGCGGGTGTATCTACACGACACGGACAAAATCCTGGAACTCCCTCCCTAACAGCGCGGTGGGTGTACCTACACCACACGGACAAAATCCTGGAGCTCCCTCCCTAACAGCGCCGTGGGTGTACTTACACCACACGGACAAAATCCTGGAACTCCCTCCCTAACAGCGCTGTTTGTGTACCTACACCACTGGGACAAAATCCTAGAACTCCCTCCCGAACAGCGCCGTGGCTGTACCTACACAACACGGACAAAATCCTGGAGCTCCCTCCCTAACTGCACTGTGGCTGTACCTACACCACATGGACAAAATCCTGGAGCTCCCTCCCTAACAGCGCCGTGGGTGTACCTACACCACACGGGACAAAATCCTGGAACTCCCTCCCTAACAGCGCCGTGGGTGTACCTACACCACAGGGACAAAATCCTGGAACTCCCTCCCTAACAGCACTGGGGGTGTACCTACACCACACAGACAAAATCCTGGAACTCCCTCCCTAACAGCGCTGTGGGTGTACCTACACCACAGAGACAAAATCCTGGAACTCCCTCCCTAACAGCGCTGTGGGTGTACCTACGCCACATGGACCAAATCCTGGAACTCCCTCCCAAACAGCGCTGTGGGTGTACCTACACCACACGGGCAAAATCCTGGAACTCCCTCCCTAACTGCACTGTGGGTGTACCTACACCACATGGAAAAAATCCTGGAGCTCCCTAACAGCACCGTGGGTGTACCTGCACCACACAGGACAAAATCCTGGAACTCCCTCCCTAACAGCGCTGTGGGTGTACCTACACCACACAGGACAAAATCCTGGAACACCCTCCCTAACAGCGCCGTGGGTGTACCTACACCACACAGGACAAAATCCTGGAACTCCCTCCCTAACAGCGCCGTGAGTGTACCTACACCACACTCACAAAATCCTGGAACTCCCTCCCTAACAGCGCCGTGAGTGTACCTACACCACACTCACAAAATCCTGGAACTCCCTCCCTAACAGCGCCGTGGGTTTACCTACACCACAGAGAAAAAATCCTGGAACTCCTTCCCTAACAGCACCGTCGGTGTACCTACACCACAGGGACAAATCCTGGAACTCTCTCCCTAACAGCGCGGTGGGTGTACCTACACCACACCGGACAAAATCCTGGAACTCCCTCCCTAACAGCGCGGTGGGTGTACCTACACCACACGGGACAAAATCCTGGAACTCCCTCCCTAACAGCACCGTCGGTGTACCTACACCACAGGGACAAATCCTGGAACTCTCTCCCTAACAGCGCGGTGGGTGTACCTACACCACACCGGACAAAATCCTGGAACTCCCTCCCTAACAGCGCTGTGGGTGTACCTACACCACAGGGACAAAATCCTGGAACTCCGTCCCTAAGAGCGCCGTGGGTGTACCTACACCACAGGGACAAAATCCTGGAACTCCTTCCCGAACATTGCCATGGGTGTACCTACACCACACGGACAAAATCCTGGAACTCCCTCCATAACAGTGCTATGGGTGTACCTACAGCACACAGACAAAATCCTGGAACTCCCTCCCTAACAGCGCTGTGGGTGTACCTACACCACACGGACAAAATCCTGGAACTCCCTCCCTAACAGCACTGTGGGTGTACCTACACCACAAGGACAAAATGCTGGAACTGCCTCCCTAACAGTGCTGTGGGTGTACCTACACCACAGGGACAAAATCCTGGCACTCCCTCCCTAACAGAGCCATGGGTGTACCTACACCACACGGGACAAAATCCTGGAACTCCCTCCCTAACAGTGCTGTGGGTATACCTACACCACAGGGACAAAATCCTGGAACTCCCTCCCTAACTGCGCCATGGGTGTACCTACACCACACAGGACAAAATCCAGGAACTCCCTCCCTAACAGCGCTGTGGGTATACCTACAGTACACGGACAAAATCCTGGAACTCCCTCCCTAACAGCGCGGTGGGTGTACCTACACCACACCGGACAAAATCCTGGAACTCCGTCCCTAACAGCGCGGTGGGTGTACCTACACCACACCGGACAAAATCCTGGAACTCCCTCCCTAACAGCACCGTCGGTGTACCTACACCACAGGGACAAATCCTGGAACTCTCTCCCTAACAGCGCAGTGGGTGTACCTACACCACACCGGACAAAATCCTGGAACTCCCTCCCTAACAGCGCCATGGGTGTACCTACACCACAGGGACAAAAACTTGGAACTCCCTCCCTTACAGCGCGGTGGGTGTACCTACACCACACGGGACAAAATCCTGGAACTCCCTCCCTAACAGCACAGTGGGTATACCTACACCACAGGGACTGCAGCGGTTCAAGAAGGCAGCTCACCACCACCTTCTCAAGGGGAAAATTAGGGATGGGCAATAAATCCTCGCTACATCCCATGAAAGGATAATTTTTAAAAACTTATTGCCTTAGCCATTGGAGGAACGGCTTCCCCATTTCTAGATCGTGAACTGTACTTTCTGAATAGCAGGCCTTCGATTCCTCTTTCCCAGCGCCAATCGATTAACATTCCACCTCGGGGTTTGCCATCCGATTCAGGGAAGTGGGTGTGAGTCGCTTAGTGTGAGGTAGGACAGAGGAGGGAACTGGATGGAAAGGCAACCCCCTGGTTCATGGAAATAATGCTGGAAGCAGTCAGGGCTTGGTGAGAGGTCCTCATTCCAGCCAGTGGCCGGAGTTGGCCAGCTAGCCTCACTGGCTAAATCAGTTTGAGATTCCAGAGGAGGTCAGCAGCAGGGCTGTGGTGCTGAAGATGTGGATCCAGTGCCATCATTGTTTCAATGACCTCCAGAGGTCCGGCAAGGTATACGGCCTGCAGCTATCTGCTACAGCTGTCGCCTTCTCACCTCTTTGGCAATTTTCTGCACAGCTATCATCGGAACCACACACTCTGCTGCCACACAAAACCATTTCTCCCCAGGCTCCTCCTCAAGTCTCCATCTGAGCAGCCGGCACCAACCAACAGTTGGCACCCTCTGGCTTCTTGAGTGCCTAATCGTCACCCCTCTCAAATGTCTACCTCTATCCTTAGCAAGCTCTTCACTCCTCACAGTCCTAAGTCTCGTTGCAGGAAAATGGAGCCCGCAACCACTAAGAGATGCAGAGACGTGGGCCACCCTCATGGTTATGGAGGAGGATGCCCTGGATATCGGCAAGGTGGGCAGCGGTACAGGTTTGGAGAGATGAGGGTGGCACAGAGACCTGAACTGCCACTCATGCTGTGTCAATGTCATCAGTACAGTAACTGTCATGACCTGTACAATGTAAAGTTAGAACCTAATTCCACCTCTGTGCTGTACTAACGCCAGTCTTTCATCTCCTGCGGCCACATTGTCAGAGCTGCGCCAGGAGATGAGGGATGAGGCAGTGAGGTTGTCAGAGGAGGAGCATCAGTCTGAGGAAGCACCTTCGCGTGTCTCACATGCACCCGCGCCCTCCACCAGATACACGCGCCTCAGTGGGTGTGGCATCACAGCCGGGAAGGCTCAGACGCTGGTGCTCATGACCACCTCCGTTGAAAGAGTGGCCGAGTTCATGGAGAGTCACACCTGCCAGTCCAGCAAGTGGGTGTTGTCCCACACCAATGGCCTGAATGCTACGGCTGCCACTTTGCAAAACATTGACCCAAAACATTGCATTGACGACTGAAGCGCACACTTAGCTACGGCCAAAGGCTCTCCTGCTCTTGGTTACCAGTGAATTGCAGGGACCCTGAGATAGAAGAGGGGGGCAGGAATGACAGCAATGGAAGCTCTTCTCAATGTGCTCCCCCTCCTCTCTGCTGTCACGCCCCTTGCTCTCAGCTCCTTTGACAGAGGTGCACACTCTTCCTCCTCCCCCAACGACCAGGACAGACGGAGCAGTCTTTGGCAGTGCCCTCACAGGCTCCAAAACCCAGAGGACCTCTGCCACGGGCATATCACATCACAGAGCAGGGGAACAAGCAGCCTGCCTCTGTTATGTCCTTCTCTGGTGTAAATGTACCAAGCATACACAAGGATTTGTGGAACGATATTGTAGGTTGTCTATTTGAAGATATGACTAGATCCAAATATTACTCACTAGAAGGCTAAGTAAATATGGCACATGATCTCTACCCTGCTGCTTCAAAGTCATGGGACTGATACATCACATCCTGTCAATGTGGTATTGATCAACAGTAATTTAAGGTGTAAAACAGAAACAGAATTACCTGGAAAAACTCAGCAGGTCTGGCAACATCGGCAGAGAAGAATAAAGTTGATGTTTCGAGTCCTTCAACAGAACTGAGTAAAATTAGGAGAGGGGTGAAATATAAACTGGTTTAAGGTGGGGGGAGATAAGTTGGTTGGGGGGGTGGTTGCAGAGACAAGCAAGCAGTGATAGGAGCAGATAATCAAAAGATGTCACAGACAAAAGAACAAAGGGGTGTTGAAGGTGGTGATATTATCTAAAGGAAAGTGCTAATTAAGAATGGATGGCAGGACACTCAAGGTACAGATAGCACTAGTGGGGGTGAGGTGAAATAAGACTAACAGGGCATAAAAGGTATAAATTTAAAAATAATGGAAATAGGTGGGAAAAGAAAAATCTATATAAATTATTGGAAAAAACAAAAGGGAGGGGGAAGAAACGGAAAGGGGGTGGGGATGGAGTTCATGATCTAAAGTTGTTGAATTCAATATTCAGCCCGGAAGGCTGTAAAGTGCCTAGTCGGAAGATGAGGTGCTGTTCCTCCAGTTTGCGTTGAGCTTCACTGGAACAATGCAGCAGGCCAAGGACAGACATGTGGGCAAGAGAGCAGGGTGGAGTGTTAAAATGGCAAGCGACAGGGAGGTCTGGGTCATTCTTGCGGACAGACCGCAGGTGTTCCGCAAAGCGGTCGCCCAGTCTGCGTTTGGTCTCTCCAATGTAGAGGAGACCGCATTGGGAGCAGCGAATGCAGTAGACTAAATTGAGGGAAATGCAAGTGAAAGGCTGCTTCACTTGAAAGTAATTTAAGGTATGTGCCCTTAAAGGTGCATGCACATCCTATCAAAATATCCGCCTGTTTTCTGAACTAAAGGTTTACCTTTAAAGAATCAAATTCCTCCACAGGAAAGCAGAATAAAATAAGGTTGTGTCGGAATGTACTTTAACACAGGGGAAGACACTTACCAGTCTCTGAAACATATTGCTGGGTTTGCTTCTCCATCCAGCTTTAATTATGGTGATCTTTGCTGGAGGTCGCTCTATGTTTTCAGAAAGATGGTCGGGGTACTTTGTTTGCGTGGTGTTTTAGACTGTGTTCCAGTTGAAGTAGGATTATTGTGTTCCTGGCTGTAGCGTTGTTCTGATTTGGCGTCTGTTCTGTCGCACTGCCGTGCCATTTGATATTGGTACTTGACATGACCTTGCTGACCATTTCTGTTATTTCCCACATGTCCTCAGTTGGGTGTTGGCCTCGAACTATCTGTCTGCCGTTCAGGTTGGGTCATTCACATGCCACTCACGGGCGTTTTTCAGCCTCCACTGTTTCCCAAAACGTGCATCACATGCTCCTGGGAGTAATGACCGGGGAGGTTTGTACGCACTTGTCCGCCAAATAGCAATTCCCACAGGGGTTCCGCAGTGTGATGAAATGTGCACGTTCTGAATGGGGTATATCTCTATGGTTCAAACTGTGCCTTGTAACCCATTGGCTGGTGATTGGCGTTTGCAGAGAGTTAGGTGATCTTGTCCCAGTGTAAACACAGGGGGAAGATATTACGGGGCTAAGGGGGTTGGAGGGGGGATGGTGGTAGATGACCCACCAACACGCAGAAGCAGAGTTGGCATGGAGCTGACCTGCTCCACGTCAGACTGCCGCATAGCCATAACCACGCTGCTGGTGGGCTAAATGGGGGCAGTGTGGGTCACCCGCCCCCCTCACCTGGGGTGGGTCGGGTGTGGGGGGGTGGAAGTCCCGCCCTCGAACAATCTCATTGGTTGGCAGTGCTAAGAACATGTTAGTGGGCACTGCTGGGATTGCAAGCAGGAAGAAGACCCAATGGATCCTGGAGACAGGTAGGTTTGGGGTCCTGGGCAGGGAGGATTGGGCAGGTTTTGTGGGGGCGGGGTGGAGGGGTGGGAATCAGGGGTGGTGTGTTTAATGCAGTGGATGGGTAGGAAGAGAGGAGAGGTTCTATCTTAGTGGGGGGTGCCATCCTCCCAATCCACAAAGGGCACCGGCAGAAGATAGCACCCCACCGGCCCACCCCCCACCCTCTATCTCTCTAGACTTCTGTATAAATACAAACTCATCTCAGTCCAGCGATTAACTCATATCCATTCCCCATTTAAAACATGGAGCAGGCACCCCCCCACTATCTCAAACATCAACACCACCCGGTCCCCGTGCTCACCAACCCCACCCCCACCACATAAACCCCTCACCCTCCCCACCCCCACCCCATAAACCCCTCACCAACCCCACCCCACCCCATAAACCCTTCACCAATCCCGCCCCATAAACCCCTCACCACACCACTCCATAAACCCCTCACCCTCCCCACCCCCACCCCATAAACCCCTCACCAACCCCACCCCACCCCATAAACCCCTCACCAAACCCACCTCCACCCCATAAACCCCTCACCAACACCACCCCATAAACCCTTCACCAATCCCACCCCATAAACCCCTCACCAACACCACCCCATAAACCCCTCACCCTCCCCACCCCATAAACCCCTCACCAACCCCAACACACTCCCCTCACCAACCCCACCCCCACCCCATAAACCCCTCACAAACACCACCCACACCCCATAAACCACTCACCAACCCCACCCCATAAACCCCTCACCAACCCCACCCCCACCACACTCCCCCCACCAACCCCACCCCCACACCATAAACCCCTCACCAACCCCACCCTCACCCCATAAACCCCTCACAAACACCACCCACACCCCATAAAACCCTCACCAACTCTCACCCTCCCCATTCCCCCTCACCAACCCCACCCCCACCCCATAAACCCCTCACCAACCCCACCCCCACCCCATAAACCCCTCACCAAATCCACCCCCACCCCATAAACCCCTCACCAACCCTCACCCTCCCCATAAACCCCTCACCAACCCCACCCCCTCCCCCTTCAATGACCCCAACCCCTCCCCATCCCCACACCAACCCCACCCTCTCCCCTTCACCAACCCCACCCCCTCCCCATCCCCCTTCACCAAACCCACCCCCGCCCCATCCCACCCTCACCAAACCCAGCCCCTCCCCACCCCCTTCACCAACACCACCCCCACCCCATCCCCCTTCACCAACCCCACCCCCTCCCCATCCCCCTTCACCAACCCCACCCCCTCCCCATCCCCCCTCACCAACCCCACCACCTACCCATCCCCTTCACCAACCCCACCACCTACCCATCCCCCCACACCAGACCCACCCCCTCCCCCCTCACCAACCCCACACCCTCCCCATCCACCTCACCAGCCCCACCCCCTCCCCATCCCCCCTCAAAAACACCACCCCCACCCCCTCCCCCTTCACCAACGGCACACTCTCCCCATCCCCTCACACAAACCCGACCCCCTCTCCATACACCAACCCCACCCCCTCCCCAGCCCCACCCACTCCCCCTCCACCCTCACCAACGCCACACCCTCCCCATCTCCCCCACCAACCCCAACCCCTCCCAAACCCTCTTCGCCAACCCCACCCCATCCCCCCTCTCCAACCCTGCCCAGTCCCCATCCCCCCTGACCAAACCCACCCCCTCCCCATCCAACTTCGCCAACCGCACCCCCTCTCCCCATCCCCCTCACCAACCCCACCCCCACCCCATAAACCCCTCACCAACCCCACCCCACCACACTCCACTCACCAACCCCACCCCCTCCCCATAAACTGTTCACCAACCCTCACCCTCCCTATCCCCCCTCACCAACCCCACCCCACTCACCAACCCCACCACCACACTCCACTCACCAACCCCACCCCCTCCCCATAAACCGCTCATCAACCCACACCTTCCCTATCCCCCCCTCACCAACCCCACCTCCACCCCATAAACCCCTCACCAACCCTAACCCTCCCCATAAACCCCCTCACCAACCCTACCACCACCCCATAAACCCCTCACCAACCCCAACCCCTCCCCAACCCCCTTCACCGACCCCTCTCCATCCCCCCACACCAACCCCACCCCCTCCCCCAACCCCGTCCTATTCCACCCTCACCAAACCCAGCCCCTCCCCTCCCCCTTCACCAACCCCACCCCATCCCCCTTCACCAACCCCACCCCTTCCCCCCCTCACCAAACCCAGCCCCTCCCCACCCCCTTCACCAACTCCACGCCCTCCCCATCGCCTTCACCAGCCCCACCCCCTCCCCCCACACCAACACCATCCCCTCCCCCCTCACCAGCCCCACCCCCTCCCCATCACCAACCCCACCCCCTTCCCATCGCCTTCACCAACGCCACCCCCTCCCCATTCACCAGCCCCACCCCCTTCACCAAACCCACCCCTCCCCATCCCCCCACACCAACCCCACCCTCCCCATCCCCCTCACCAGCCCCACCCCCTCCTCCCTCACCAACGCCACACCCTCCCCATCCCCCCACACAAACCCCACCCCCTCCCCACCAGCCCCCCCCTCTCCCCTTCACCAACCCCACCCCTTTCCCATCGTCTTCACCAACCCCACCACCTACCCATCCCCCCACACCAACCTCACCCCCTCCCCATCCCCCCTCACCAGCCCCACCCCCTCCCCCCTCACCAACCCCACACCCTCCCCATCACCCTCACCAGCCCCACCCCCTCCCCATCACCTCCTCAAAAACACCACCCCCACCCCACCCCCCCTCACCAGCCCCACACCCTCCCCCTCCACCCTCACCAACGGCACACTCTCCCCATCCCCTCACACAAACCCCACCCCCTCCCCCTACACCAACCCCACCCCTTCCCCATCACCAGCCCCACCCACTCCCCCTCCACCCTCACCAACGCCACACCCTCCCCATCTCCCCACCAACCCTGCCTACTCCCCATCCCCCCTGACCAAACCCACCCCCTCCCCATCCACCTTCGCCAACCGCACCCCCTCCCCATCCCCCCTCTCCAACCCTGCCCACTCCCCATCCCCCCTGACCAAACCCACCCCCTCCCCATCCACCTTCGCCAACCGCACCCCCTCTCCCCATCCCCCTCACCAACACCACCCCCACCCCATAAACCCCTCACCAACCCCACCCCACTCCACTCACCAACCCCACCCCCTACCCATAAACCGCTCACCAACCCTCACCCTCACTATCCCCCCTCACCAACCCCACCTCCACCCCATAAACCCCTCACCAACCCTCACCCTCCCCATAAACCCCTCACCAACCAAACACCAGCCCCAATTCAAATACTCAACCTTGACTTTATTTACCCAATAATATAACCTTACCCCCAAACACCAGCTCCAATCCGAATCCCCAACCTTGACTCTATTTACCCCGTAATATAACCTTACCCCCAAACACCAGCCCCAATTCAAATCCCCAACCTTGACTCTATTTACCCCGTAATATAACCTTACCCCCAAACACCAGCCTCAATTCAAATCCTCAACCTTGACTATTTACCCCGTAATATAACCTTACCCCCAAACACCAGCCCCAATTCAAATCCCCAACCTTGACTATTTACCCCGTAATATAACCTTACCCCCAAATACCAGCCCCAATTCGAATCCCCAACCTTGACTCTATTTACCCCATACTATAACCTTACCCCAAACACCGGCCCCAATTCGAATCCCCAACCTTGACTCTATTTACCCCGTAATATAACCTTACCCCCAAACACCAGCCCCAATTCGAATCCCCAACCTTGACTCTATTTACCCCGTAATATAACCTTACCCCCAAACACCGGCCCCAATTCGAATCCCCAACCTTGACTCTATTTACCCCGTAATATAACCTTACCCCCAAACACCAGCCCCAATTCAAATCTCCAACCTTGACTATTTACCCCGTAATATAACCTTACCCCAAACACCAGCCCCAATTCGAATCCCCAACCTTGACTCTATTTACCCCGTAATATAACCTTACCCCCAAACACCAGCCCCAATTCGAATCCCCAACCTTGACTCTATTTATCCCGTAATATAACCTTACCCCCAAACACCAGCCCCAATTCGAATCCCCAACCTTGACTCTATTTATCCCGTAATATAACCTTACCCCCAAACACCAGCCCCAATTCGAATCCCCAACCTTGACTCTATTTATCCCATACTATAACCTTACCCCAAACACCAGCCCCAATTCCCAAACTTGACTCTTTTTAACTCATAAAACCCTTAAACCCAAAAACTAATTCCAACTCTAGTAACCAAATCTGACCCCAAACATTGACTCCATATGACCCTTCACCCCAAACACTAATCCCAACTCCTAATACTAAAACATGACCCTGATCATTAATCCCCTATGACCCCTGACCCCAGGCAATAGGCCTAGCCCAAGCTCCAAGTTTAAATCTTCTGACGTCATGGCTGAGGCACGTGACAGCGCCCCTCGGGCCTCCCTCTCCAACCCCGTTCTACGCCATGTGAAACTTCATCCAACACCCCGCCCCAAAGAGTCGGTGGCGCGCATGCATCCTGGCGCGACTTCACGCGATGATGAAGTGGGGCGCGGCTGTGTCATCACCTAGAAAGCACGAGCCGAACGCGCAACCAGCGCGCGCAGACGACTCAACCTCCCCCCCAAACCCGAGAATGCACATCACTCACCTATCCACTGCGCATGCGATCTCATCCTGCCAAACCACGCCCCTTGCTCCTTCGCGCGGCAACGCCACCCGCTCTGCGCATGCGGACAGCGCCGGGGGATGACACACCCACCCACTCCAACGCCCGGCGCATGCTCCCTGAACCGCCACGCGGGAGTGAGGGAGCGGCGGTTGAGGAGGCCTCGTGGCGCCTTTTTCAAATCCCAACAGCATCGCCTCCGCGCCTCCCCCACCCCCAACCGGAGAGAGAGAGAGGCACTGCGGGTGAGTCCGGTTTGAAAGGGGTAAAGGGCGCCCGCATTCACCGGGCAGAACGGATGAGGTACCGGGAAGGTGGGGGGTTAAAGACGGATGACCGCAGGAGGAATGGAAGGGAAGGAGTGTAGGAGGGGCGTCGCCAAGCGGCGGAGAGAGGCAGGAGAGCACCTGCGCGTCGGGCCTAACCGGGATCGGAGGGGGCGGGGCAGCACGCGGCGTGCGCCGGCGCACTGGAGCCCGGGGCGGGTGGGCGTGGTCTGAGGCGTCACCCTCCTTGTACCGCGTGGGGCACCGCCCATGACATCAGGGGGAGCCGGCTGAGATGGACGCAGGCGCGCCGCCCTGGCGGAGAAAGAAGGAACAGCGCCCAGAGAGACTTTTTCTCCCCCACCCCCCTACAGCCCACACCCCACCAGGACCCCGCTGCCCTCATATACACCAGGTTCAGGTGCTAGGCCGTCAGATACGGCAGCAATGTGCATATCACACTGGGAGTTACTGTGCACAGTTCCGGTCTCCGTATCACACTGGGAGTCACTGTGGACAGTTCCGGTCTCCGTATCACACTGGGAGTCACTGTGCACAGTTCCGGTCTCCGTATCACACTGGGAGTTACTGTGCACAGTTCCGGTCTCCGTATCACACTGGGAGTCACTGTGGACAGTTCCGGTCTCCGTATCACACTGGGAGTCACTGTGCACAGTTCCGGTCTCCGTATCACACTGGGAGTCACTGTGCACAGTTCCGGTCTCCGTATCACACTGGGAGTTACTGTGCACAGTTCCTGTCTCCGTGTCACACTGGGAGTTACTGTACACAGTTCCGGTCTCCGTATCACACTGGGAGTTACTGTGCACAGTTCCGGTCTCCGTATCACACTGGGAGTCACTGTGCACAGTTCCTGTCTCCGTATCACACTGGGAGTCACTGTGCACAGTTCCGGTCTCCGTATCACACTGGGAGTCACTGTGCACAGTTCCGGTCTCCGTATCACACTGGGAGTTACTGTGCACAGTTCCTGTCTCCGTATCACACTGGGAGTTACTGTGCACAGTTCCTGTCTCTGTATCACACTGGGAGTTACTGTGCACAGTTCCTGTCTCCGTATCACACTGGGAGTTACTGTGCACAGTTCCGGTCTCTGTATCACACTGGGAGTTACTGTGCACAGTTCCTGTCTCCGTATCACACTGGGAGTTACTGTGCACAGTTCCTGTCTCCGTATCACACTGGGAGTTACTGTGCACAGTTCCTGTCTCCGTATCACACTGGGAGTTACTGTGCACAGTTCCTGTCTCTGTATCACACTGGGAGTTACTGTGCACAGTTCCTGTCTCCGTATCACACTGGGAGTTACTGTGCACAGTTCCTGTCTCCGTATCACACTGGGAGTTACTGTGCACAGTTCCGGTCTCCGTATCACACTGGGAGTTACTGTGCACAGTTCCGGTCTCCGTATCACACCGGGAGTTACTGTGCACAGTTCCTGTCTCTGTATCACACTGGGAGTCACTGTGCACAGTTCCGATCCCCTATCACACTGGGAGTTACTGTGCACAGTTCCTGTCTCCGTATCACACTGGGAGTCACTGTGCACAGTTCCGGTCTCCGTATCACACTGGGAGTTACTGTGCACAGTTCCGGTCTCCGTATCACACTGGGAGTTACTGTGCACAGTTCCGATCTCTGTATCACACTGGGAGTTACTGTGCACAGTTCCTGTCTCCGTATCACACTGGTAGTCACTGTGCACAGTTCCGGTCTCTGTATCACACTGGGAGTTACTGTGCACAGTTCCGGTCTCTGTATCACACTGGGAGTTACTGTGCACAGTTCCGATCTCCGTATCACACTGGGAGTTACTGTGCACAGTTCCTGTCTCCGTATCACACTGGGAGTTACTGTGCACAGTTCCGGTCTCCGTATCACACTGGGAGTTACTGTGCACAGTTCCGGTCTCCGTATCACACTGGGAGTCACTGTGCACAGTTCCGGTCTCCGTATCTCACTGGGAGTCACTGTGCACAGTTCCGGTCTCCGTATCACACTGGGAGTTACTGTGCACAGTTCCGGTCTCCGTATCACACTGGGAGTTACTGTACGCATTTCTGATCTCCAAATTATAAAAGTATATCGGTGGACTGGAGAAAGATCTTTACAATCGCTGCCCCTGCACCATCGCTCCTCCTTGTGCCGTGCTCTCTTTTCCCTGCCACTTTCAAATGCTAGGGTTCCACTTCTACGCAGTGGCAATTGCTGGGCCACCGAAATTTGGGGTGCGTTCACTGTTCAGAGAGCCAGCTCTGTCACTGCTCTGGTCTCACTCTGACGAAGGGGTCACATTGATACAGAAGCTCGGTCAGACCTCGCTG
Organism: Cetorhinus maximus; assembly: GCF_964194155.1. Taxonomy (NCBI): domain Eukaryota; kingdom Metazoa; phylum Chordata; class Chondrichthyes; order Lamniformes; family Cetorhinidae; genus Cetorhinus; species Cetorhinus maximus. The sequence goes on along the minus strand of NW_027597814.1, from coordinate 34,523 downwards.
GATGTTAACGTGAGCCGTTCCATTCTCCGTACCCGGAAGACGATATCAAGGCCCTTGAGGAAACTACAAGCTGATAGCGTCATGGGGATGGTCACCCGAATTCAGAAAGGTGCAGCTGCCAGCGAGGCTAAGGCTCTTTCTTCCGCTGAAGGGACAGTTGAGAGACGACCTGATAGAGCGCTTCAAAATGAGGAGAGGGTGGATGTGGAAAAGATGTTTCCACTTTCGCCCAGAACTAGAGTCTTAAATCTTCACGGAAGAAACTCGTGCACCTTGGGGAAGCTGCTTTAAAGGGTGCGACAGACATTTCAAGATTAGTTTATCTCCTTGCAGCGATCGCACGTCCCTTTCAGGCATAAAACAAAACCCACAGACAAGTGGGTAGCCCAGAACAAAGGAGTTTGGAAGCTCCCAGAATTGAAGGCCAACAATTAACCTGGCAAGAGCAACCGAAACTGATTGGAGGGAGACAGAGAGTGGGGATAACGGGCCGCTGCTCTGATCGACAGGGTGAGGCTCGCGCTGTCCCACCAGGATCTCTGCTGGGGCCCCAACTATTCATCGCCGTGTTTATTGACGACTTGGTTGACGGGTTAGGAAGCCGCAGCCCCGAGTCTGGAGATGACACAAAGACAGAGGGCATTGTGAGCAGTGCGAACGGGAAAGTTAAAATTACAAAGAGATTGTTGACACGTTAGGTGAACGAGCGAAACAGGGATCAGTGAAATTCTGCAGAGCCGAATGTCAGGTCATCCCGTTTGGACCTAAAAAGGGTAAAAGCCGGGTCTTCCTAAATGGCGAAGAGTGAGAAACAGTGGAAGTCGACAGAGAATTGGGGCTCAGGTACACCGATCATTCACATTGTCATGAACAGGTGGAGAAAATAATCAGAAAGACGAATGGAATCCCGCCCTTTTTATCTCAAGGACGAGAATCCAATGGGGTAGAAGTCATGTCCCGGCCGGACAAAGCCCTGGTTAGACCGCACCCGGAGTCACTGGGAGCAGTTCTGGGCACCACACCTGAGGAAGGAGATATTCCCCCTCGGAGGGAGCGCAGTGTAGATTCACCAGAACGATACCGGGACTGCAAGGGTTAAATTACGAGGAGAGGTTACACAAACTAGGGTTGTATTCCCTGGAATTTAGAAGATGAAGGGGTGATTTGGTCAAAGTTTTTGAGATATTAAGGGGAACAGACAGGGTTGATTGAGAGAAACTATTCCCCCCCTGGTTGGGGAGTCGAGTACTGGGGGTGGGGGGAGAGTCTGAAAATCTGAGCCGGACCTTTCCGGAGTGAATTTAGGAAACACGTCTCCACACAAAGGGAGACGGAAGTTTGGAACTCTCCCCCGCAAACGGCAATCGATGCTGGATCGATTGTTCGTTATAAATCCGAGATTGATAGATTTTTGTTATCCAAAGGTATTAAGGGATATGGGGCGAAGGCAGAGATATGGAGTTAGGTCACAGATCAGACGTGGTCTCAATGACATGGAGCTGAATGGGGCCTCCTCCTGTCCCTGTGTAACAGGCTCGAGGGGCTGAATGGGGCCTCCTCCTGTTCCTGTGTAACAGGCTCGAGGGGCTGAATGGGGCCTCCTCCTGTTCCTGTGTAACAGGCTCGAGGGGCTGAATGGGGCCTCCTCCTGTTCCTGTGTAACAGGCTCGAGGAGGGGGTGCTGAACGGGGCCTCCTCCTGTTCCTGTGTAACAGGCTCGAGGAGGGGGCTGAATGGGCCTCCTCCTGTTCCTGTGTAACAGGCTCGAGGAGGGGGCTGAATGGGGCCTCCTCCTGTTCCTGTGTAACAGGCTCGAGGAGGGGGGGCTGAATGGGGCCTCCTCCTGTCCCTGTGTAACAGGCTCGAGGAGGGGGGCTGAATGGGTCCTCCTCCTGTTCCTGTGTAACAGGCTCGAGGAGGGGGGGCTGAATGGGGCCTCCTCCTGTTCCTGTGTAACAGGCTCGAGGAGGGGGGGCTGAATGGGGCCTCCTCCTGTCCCTGTGTAACAGGCTCGAGGAGGGGGGCTGAATGGGGCCTCCTCCTGTTCCTGTGTAACAGGCTCGAGGGGCTGAATGGGGCCCCCTCCTGTTCCTGTGTAACAGGCTCGAGGAGGGGGCTGAATAAACTTCCTCCTGTTCCTGTGTAACAGGCTCGAGGAGGGGGGCTGAGTGGGGCCTCCTCCTGTTCCTGTGTAACAGGCTCGAGGAGGGGGGCTGAGTGGGGCCTCCTCTTGTTCCTGTGTAACAGGCTCGAGGAGGAGGGACTGAATGGGCCACTTCCAGGCTTGAAAAGGGAGCTGAATGGGTCTTCTCCTGTTCCAATGTTCCGAAGGAGGCCTAAATGTAAGATCGAGTAAGGAACATGATTGGAATTTTTTTTGAGAGGGGGTGGTGAGAATGTGGAACTCACTACCGCACGGAGTGGTACGTGAGGCAGAAGGGAAGAGGAATGTGTGGGGCGGAGGGAAGAGTAAGGAGTGGGAGGAGGCCTGTTTGGAGCATGAACACTGTCATAGAGCTGGGCCGAATGGCCTATTTGTATGCTGTAAGGTGCTTCATAATTCCACATAGACCTGCATTGACTGAGGAGCCATCAGTCGCGTGTCTGTTGGGGTTAATCTCCAGGCTGGTAACAGAGTAGGAGAGAAAGCGGGCCGAAAGAGAGAAATGGGTCTGTTGGTTTCTGAATGTTTTCCTGCATAAACGCTATGCTTCTATCTTTGTTATTTTGACAATTTTTTTTCCTTTTGCCCGTTGCAGTCCACGTGAAGTTCAAGACCAAGGGAACCTACCATGCCGTCAAAAGGTTTAAGTAGAGAACTGAGTTCTTTAGGAGTAAGAATCTATATTGTCTTCTGTTCAGTTACTCGAGATGCACCCGACGAATGGGCATGCAATGTTTTTCTTATCTGCAATTTGAACTCCCCAAAGATCTCATGGTCCCGACTCCCCCCCAGAGAGCTCCACCAGGCACCAACTGCAACTTGATCCGAGCCACACAACCTGAATCCCGCCTCGCAACTCAGTCCTGCTCTGCCGTCGCTCACCGTCCTCCACCCATTGGTTCCTTGTCTCCCTGCAGGCTGAGTCCAAAATGCATGCCTTGTTTATAAATGGTCTGTTCCCCGCCTTACACCTGGAATTCCTACCTCCCAGGTTGTGTACTCTCTGCTCCTTAGACTCTGGCCACCCCTCCCAGCCATACATCCCAAACCCCCTCATCCCCTTCCTACCACTAACAACCTAGCCTCCAACCTTCTTGTCTCCTCCTTCTAGAATTTTTCCCCTTCAGCCTCCGCCTCATTGCTTTTATGCTCTCCTTTAAAAGCCTGTTCTTTATTCAAATTATAGGCCAGTTAAGGTACAAGGGAGTTTGGCAAGGTTGGATGAGATTTATTTTAATGCAAGGAGTCTGATGAATAAAGCAGATGAGTTGAGGGCACAGATTAACGCATGGAAGTATGATGTCATTGCTGTCACAGAGACATGGTTGAGAAAGGGGCAGGATTGGCAGCTCAATATTCCAGGATATAGGGTCTTTAGGCGAGTCAGGGAAGGAGGTAAAAGGGGAGGGGGTATCACAATATTGATCAAGGAATCAATTACAGCAGTAAGGAGGGATGACATGAAGCCATATGGGTAGAACTAAAAAACAGAAAAGGAGCAATCACATTGCTGGGAGTGTACTATAGGCCCCCAAACAGTCAGAGAGAAATAGAAGAGCAGATATGTAGGCAAATTTCAGAGAAGTGTAAAAATAATGGGGTAATAATGGTGGGGGATTTCAACTTCCCCAACATTAACTGGGTTAGTCATAGTCTGATGGGTATAGAGGGTGTGGAATTCTTAAAATACATCCAGGAGAGCTTTTTAAGCCAGTACATAGAAGGTCCTACAAGAGACTTGACTTAATTTTAGGGAATGAAGCCGGGCAAGTGGTAGAGGTATCAGTGGGGGAGCATTTTGCAGATAATGATCATAACTCGGTTAGATTCAAGGTTGTTATGGAAAAGGACAAGGATGGGCCAGAAATCAGAGTTCTAAATTGGGGGAAGGCCGATTTTAATAAGATCAGATATGATTTGGTCAGAGTGGACTGGGAGCAGCTAGTTTTAGGTAAATCTGTGTCAGAGCCAGTGGGACTCATTCAAGAAGGAAATAGGGAGAGTACAGGGCCAACATATTCCAGTAAAGATAAAGGATGGGATCAACAAATCCAGGGGACCCTGGATGCCAAAAGATAGACAGGATTGGGTAAAGAGAAAAAGGGAGGCTTATGGCAGATACTGAGGGCTCAAAACAGCGGAAGCCCCAGAGGAGTATAGAATGTGCAGTGGGGAACTTAAAAAGGAAATTAGGAGATCAAAAAGGGGGCATGAAAAAACATTGGCAGTTAAAATAGAGGAAAATCCAAAGTTATTTTACAAGTACATTAAGAGTAAGAGGATAACCAGGGAAAGAGTCGGGCCCATTAAGGACCATAGTGGTAATTTGTGTGGGGAACCGGAAGGCGTAGGTAGGGTTCTAAATGAATACTTTGTGTCGGTGTTCACAAGTGAGAGGGACGACGTGGGTATGGAAATCAGGCAGAAGGACTGTGATATAATTCAAGAAATTAGCATAGAAAGGGAGGAGATACTAAGTGGTCTGGCAGTCTTACAAGTAGATAAATCTCCAGGCCCGGATGAAATGCATCCCAGGCTGTTGAGTGAGGCAAGGGAGGAGATAGCAGGGGCGCTGGCAATAATTTTCAAAACCTCTCTGGCCACAGGATTGGTGCTAGAGGATTGGAGGACAGCCAATGTGGTACCGTTATTCAAGAAGGGAGGAAGGGATAAACCAGGGAACTACAGGCCAGTCAGTGGTGAGGGAACTATTGGAAGCAATTCTGAGGGACAGAATTAATCTACGCTTGGAGAGGCAGGGATTAACCGAGGACAGTCAGCATGGTTTTGTTAAGGGGAGTTAATCTGACCAATTTGATTGAATTTTTCGAAGAGGTGACCAGCTGTGTAGATGAGGGCAATGCATTTGACATAGTCTACTTAGACTTCAGCAAGGCTTTTGATAAGGTCCCACATGGGAGGCTGATAACGAAGGTAAGAGCCCATGGGATCCAAGGCAGTTTGGCAAATTGGATCCAGAATTGGCTGAGTGGCAGGAAGCAGAGGGTGATGGTCGAGGGGTGTTTTTGTGACTGGATGCCTGTGTCCAGTGGGGGTTCCACAGGGATCGGTGTTGGGTCCCTTGCTGTTTGTGGTATATATAAACGATTTAGACTTGAATGTAGGAGGGTTGATCAGTAAGTTCACGGATGACACGAAAATCGGAGGGGTGGTAAATAGTGAGGAGGATAGCCTTAGATTACAGGAGGATATAAATGGGCTGGTCAGATGGGCTGATCAGTGGCAAATGGAATTTAATCCAGATGAGTGTGAGGTGATGCACTTGGGCAGGACAAACAAGGCACAGGAATACACGATGAATGGTAGGACCCTGGGAAGAACCGAGGATCAAAGGGACCTTGGTGTACATGTCCACCAGTCCCTTAAGGTAACGGGACAGGTAGATAAGGTGATTAAGAGGGCACATGGGATACTTGCCTTTATTAGTCAAGGCATAGAATATAAGAGCAGGGAGGTTATGCTGGAACTGTATAAAACGCTGGTTAGGCCACAGCTAGAGTATTGCGTGCAGTTCTGGAATCCGCATTATAGGAAGGATGTGACTGCACTAGAGAGAGAGAGCAGAGGAGATTTACCAGGATGTTGCCTGGGCTGGAGAGTTTTAGTTATGAGGAGAGATTGGATAGACTGGGATTATTTTCCCTGGAGCAGAGGAGATTTACCAGGATGTTGTTTGGGCTGGAGAATTTTAGTTATGAGGAGAGATTGGATTGACTGGGGTTATTTTCCCTGGAGCAGAGGAGATTTACCGGGATGTTGCCTGGGCTGGAGAGTTTTAGTTATGAGGAGAGATTGGATAGACTGGGGTTATTTTCCCTGGAGCAGAGGAGATTTACCGGGATGTTGCCTGGGCTGGAGAGTTTTAGATATGAGGAGAGATTGGATAGACTGGGGTTATTTTCCCTGGAGCAGAGGAGATTTACCGGGATGTTGCCTGGGCTGGAGAGTTTTAGATATGAGGAGAGATTGGATAGACTGGGGTTATTTTCCCTGGAGCAGAGGAGATTTACCAGGATGTTCCCTGGGCTGGAGAGTTTTAGTTATGAGGAGAGATTGGATAGACTGGGGTTATTTTCCCTGGAGCAGAGGAGATTTACCAGGATGTTGCCTGGGCTGGAGAGTTTTAGTTATGAGGAGAGATTGGATAGACTGGGGTTATTTTCCCTGGAGCAGAGGAGATTTACCAGGATGTTGCCTGGGCTGGAGAGTTTTAGTTATGAGGAGAGATTGGATGGACTGGGGTTATTTTCCCTGGAGCAGAGGGGATTAACGGGGGGACATGATTGAGGTGTATAAAATTATGAGGGGCATAGATAGGATAGACAGGAAGGAACTTTTCCCCTTGGTGGAGCGATCAATAACCAGGGGGCATAGATTGAAGGGAAGGGGCAGGAGGTTTAAAGGGGATGTGGAGGAGGGATTTTTTCACCTAGAGTGTGATGGGAATCTGGAACTCACTGCCTGAAAGGGTGGTAGAGGCAGAAACCCTCATAACCTTTAAGAAGTATTTGGATGTGCACTTGTGATGCCACATGGCATACAAGGCTATGGGCCTGGTGCTGGAAAATGGGATTAGAATAGTTAGGCACTTGTTTGACCGGCGCAGACTCGATGGGCCGAAGGGCCTTTCTCTGTGCTATAGACCTCTATGACTCTAAATACAATACATAGGACAGCAGTCAGCCATTCAGCCCCTGAAGTCATTCATTGAGACCCTGGCTGATCTGTATCTTAACTCCATCCGTGCACCTTATCCTCCATATCCCTTTACACGCTTGTCGAGCAAAATGTACTATTATCTAGTAAAATAAGCCCTTGTCTAGAAAAATTACACTGGTCTAGCAAATGAATAAACCCTGTGCAGCAAAATGATACCTTTGCCGAGCAAAATAATATCTTCTACTTGCGAAACGGTACCCTTGCCTTGAATATTATACTGTTATCTCACAAAATATGGTACTTGTTTTGGTGAAATAATATCCTTGTCTCGAAATTGAACCCTGTTCAGGCCTTGGGCAGGAAGGGGTGTGGGATGCCTCCATCAGCAGCCTGCGTTTAACGTTAGGCGCCGACTCCACAAAATGTCTGACACCTGCAGGGGCTTCTTCCCTCCCACCCAACCCTCCGTCGACACCCCAAGACCCCCCTCTGCCCACTCCCCTGGGCCTCACCTCCCCTCCCCTCCCTGCCCTGAGACCCCCCCTCCCCCCCAACACTGAACTTGGTCACGGGCCCCCGGGACTTCGACTGTGGGGACCGCTTGCATTCCCTGTTTTGCCTACCGCAGCTTTGATGCTGCGGAGACCAGGGAGCTTCCAGCCAATCAGATTGAGAGACGGAAGTCCCGTCTCCATCCAGTTGATGCTTGTCGGAGCATTAAATGGCTGCGGGGCAGACAGTAATGGCGGTGATGTTGGCTGCCAGTCTTTCCTCATACTCCCTCTTTGCTCCTCTTATTTGCTTCCTCACCTCCCCTCTGAACCTTCTGTCTTCCATTTGGTTCTCAGTTGCATTTTCTACCTGACACCTGCCATAAGCGCACTTTTTCTTCTTTACCTTAATGCCTATCTCCTTTTTCATCCAGGGAGCCCTGGGACTTGTTGGCCCTACCTTCCCCTTTTGAGGGAACATACCTTGACTGTGCCTGGACCATTCTTCCTTTGAAGGTAGCCCGTTGTTGGGCTATGGTTTCTCCCGCCAACCTTGGGTTCCAGTGTATCCGGCCCGGCTCCGTTCTTGCCCCATTGAAGCCGGCTCTCTGCCAGTTAATGACAATGACCCCCCTATTCCATCAGTCTCAATTCCGTTTGCCAGCCTTTGATGTGGTTCTTCGTCAAATGGTAAAAGGAGGAGTAGGGTTGCTTAGGGACCCTAAGGGCAGGGGGCATGGCTGAGGTGTTAAATGAATACTTTGCGTCTGTCCTTACCAAGGAAGCAGATGCTACTGAGGTTGCAGTGACAGAGGAGGAACCTCTGTCACTAAAAAGGTTCAAAATTGATAAGGAGGCAGTGTTGGATAAACTGTCGGTAGTCAAGGTTGACAAGACAACTGGGACTGGATGAGATGCATCCAAGGATAGTGAAGGAAGTGAGAGTAGAAATTGCAGGGGCACTGGCCATAATCTTTCAGCCTTCCCTAGACTCAGGGCGAGGTGCCAGAGGACTGGAGAATTGCAAACATTACACCCTTGTTCCAAAAAAGGTTGTAAGGATAATGACAGACCTGTCAGTTTAACTTCAGTGGTGGGGAAAGCTTTAGAAATAGTTATTCAGGATAGAATTAGCATTCACATGTAAAAATATGGGTTGATTAGGAAGAGCCAGCATGGATTTCTAAAGGGGGAAATCTAGTTTAATTAACTTGCTGGAGATCTTTGAAGGGGTAACAGAGCGGGTCGATGAGGGTAATGGTATGATGTGATGCACATGGACTTTCAAAATTTGATACAGTGCCGCACTAAAAGACTTGTGAGAAAAGCTACAGCTCATGGAATAAAAGGGACAGTAGCAATTTAGATACACAATTGGCTGAGCAATAGGAAACAGAGGGTAATGGTCAATGGATATTTTTCAGGCTGGAGGAAGGTTTGTCGTGGAGTTCCCCAGGGGTTGGTATTGGGACCCTTGCTTTTCCTGATATATATTTAATGATACAGATCTTGGTGTGCAGGGCCAGGGGACAATTTCAAAGTTTGCGGATGACACAAAGATTGGGAATGTTGTAAACTGTGATGGGGTACAGTGTAGAAAAGGACATAGACAAGTTGGTGGAGTGGGCAGATAGGTGGCAGATGAAGTTCAGTGCAGAGAAGTGTGAGGAGATACATTTTGGTAGGAAGACCATGGAAAGACAATATAAAATAATGGGTACAATTCTTAAGGGGGAGCAGGAGTAGAGGGACCTGGGTGTATATGTGCATAGATCATTGAAGGTGGCAGGACAGGTGGGGAGAGCTGTTAATAAGGAATACAGTATCTTGGGCTTTATCAACAGGGGCATAGAGTACAAGAGCAAGGTGGTTATGCTGAGCTCATATAAGACACTGGTTAGACCTCAGCTGGAGTATTGTGTACAGTTCTGGGCACCACACTAAATGAAGGATGTGAACACATTGGAGAGAGTGCAGAAGAGGTTTACGAGAATGGTTCCAGGGATGAGACACCTCAGTTATGAGGATAGAGATTGGCGAGGTTGGGACTGTTCTCCTTAGAGAGGAGAAGGCTAAGAGGAGAATTGATAGAGGTGTTCAAAATCATGAGGGGGCTGCATAGAGTAGATAAGGTGAAACTGTTCCCGCTTGTAAAAGGACCAAGAATGAGAGGACACAGATTTAAAGTGATTTGCATAAGAAGCAAATGTGATGCGGGAAAAACTTTTTCACACAGCGAGTGGCTTGGGCCTGGAAGTGGGGTGGAGGCAGGTTCAATCGAGGCATTCAGGAGGGCAATAGATGATTATTTGAATAGAAACAATGTTCAAGGGTACGGGGAAAAAGGCAGGAGAATGGCACTGAGCCATAATGCTCATTCGGAGAGTCGGTGGAGACACGATGGGCCGAATGGCCTCCTTCTGCACCTTAACAGTCCTGTGATTCTGTTAGCTTCGGTAAAAATTGGCAGAAGGACAGAAAACAGGGAGTCATGGGTTTTTTCGATTGGAGGATAGACAGCGGTATTCCTTAAAGGTCACTTAGGGACCACTGCTTTTCTTTTTGACATTGGAATACAGAGTAAAATTTCAGAAATTCGCTAATGATACCCAACTTGGAGGACTGGCAAACAGTGAGGATGATTCAAATCAACTCCAGCAGGACATAAACAGGCTAGTAGAACGGGCAGGCAAGTGGCAGATGGAGTTTAATACTGGAGAAGCGTGAGGTGATGCATTTTGATGGAAGGGATAGTGAGAGGCAGTACAGAGTGAAGAGTGTGCGGGGGACAGAGGGACCTGGGGGGGTACATGTGCATCGATGATTGAATTGTGACAGGGCCACAATGCGAGTGCGGTTAGCACAGTGTCCGGGGTCTCAGGTGTCCGAAATAGAGGCGCCCTGTACAAAAACAGGGAAGTTAATGCTGATAAAAACAAAAAGCTAAAAGCTACTGCGGATGCTGGAAATCCAAAACAAAAACAGAATTACCTGGAAAAACTCAGCAAGTCTGGCAGCATCGGCGGAGAAGAAATCAGTTAACGTTTCAAGCCTTCATGGCCCTTCGGCAGAACCTTTAATGCTGAACCTTTTTATAAAGCTCTGGTTAGGCCCCAACTAGAGCATGGTGCCCACTTCTGCCCCCCACACTTTAGGGAGGATGAGAGGGTGCGGAGGGGATTTACCAGAATGGTTTTGGGGTTGGGGGTGCGGAGGTTGAGTTGGAGAAGCTGGGATTGCTCTCCATAGAGCGAAGGAGATTGAGGGGAGATCCGAGACACGGGGGGGTGTGTACAAGATTAGGACGGGTTTACATCAGGTAGACAGAGAGAGAAGCTGTTCCCATGAGCTGATGGTACAAAGTCTAGGGGACATAGATGTAAAATTTTGTCCAAGAGATACAAGGGAGATCTCAGGAAGAACCTTTTTTAGACAGTGAGAGGTAATGATCTGGAACTCGCTGCCTACAAGGGTGGGAAATGCAGAGATAGATAATGATTGATTTCAAATGGAAGTTGGATGGATACTTGAGGGAATTAATTTGCAGGGCTACCAGGCATGAGCAGGGGGTAATGGCTCTGACTGGATTGATCTACAGAGAACCAGCATGGATTCAATGGGCAGAATGGCTTCTTGTATGCAGCAGTGACTCTATGGCCTAGATTTCGTCTTTGAAGTGGGAACCTGTGAGTCAGGCCATTTCCCGACATCGTGATCCCACCTCCTGCCCAGCAGTGCCCACCCAACGCTGTTTTCAACTTGGGGTGGAGGGGACTGGCTGGAGGTTCAAGCTGCTGCCTCTGGATGCAAGCCCGGCAGAGACAGACTCCGGCGGATGTAGAGGCAAGGGGGTTAAAAGGCCCACCTCGGTTCCCTGGGCCATTCACCCAGTTCAGTAGATGGGTATGTGCCCCCCATCCCTCACCTCCTGCCCCCCTCACCCACTCTTACCCCTGAATGCCCACTCACCCATCCACCTTCGCCACCCTCCATGCCCACCAACTCACACCCCCATACACCTTCACCACACCTCATGCCTGCTCACCCAGTAGCCACTCTGCACAGAGCTCTTGAGCCCTGTGGTAATATTGGGAAGTCTATGAGATGCTCATGAAACTGTCAAGATAAACAAGTAGTCATTCAAAAATCACTTCAAAAGACATAAATTCTCTTACGTGGTCACAAAACTGACAAGATAAGCAAACTCACGGTCCCCTTGATAGCTGTGCCAAGCTGAATGCATTAGTGGGGTTTGGAGTTCAGTCAAGCATTCATAATGGACTTCCATTGCACAGCTGTATAAACAAAGCCTCCAGAGCTGAATACATTGAAAGACCTCAGCCATATATTCAAGCTTAAAAACAGAGGAACAGATGTCTGAGCAGTCGTTCAATTAAAAGATTAAATGACAGGAACAATTGATACAGGCAAATCTGACTATCACTACTGTTCAATGCAGAAGAGCACCTCACCCATTGGATAAAGTACTCTAATGCAACTGAGCACTTTCCACTTTCACAATGCTGGTCAATTTAATGATCACTTACCTTTTAAAAACAAATCCCTGTCATTAATCACTGTATTTAAAACGTATTTAACTTATCGTACACCATTACATTATGACAGTTGAAGTTGTCAACTCAGCAGGTTCCCAACTCCAGACTAGGGTCCTCCCCCCAACCCCCCCCCCCCCCCCCCCAATGTCTCACGACTCCTCTGAGATGCCATGCCTTCAGAAGCGGGCCCGACTCCCATCAGAATTGCAGGGGGTCTGAAATGCCCCTCCCTACATTGGAGCCAGAAAAATCGAGAGTTCTGTGCGCTATCTTGCTTCCCAACACCCTTACCCCGCTCCACCAAATGTTGCGGGTGACAGGAATGGAGCCGGAATCCTGGAATTGGATCCGGCCCGCCATTTTTAAAGCCGGCCCTCCTTCCGTTCCAAAACAGACGGAGGCATGAAAACCCTGCCCTGTGACTACTCAACACTCACATCCCCAGTAAAACATATTCCTGCCCGGCAAAATAATACCCATCTCTCCCAAAACGTGCCTTTGCCTAGAAAAATAAACCCTTGCCTGGGAATATAGATCCTCTGGTCTTTAGCAAATTGTACCTGTGCCTAGCAAAATATACGCGGGTCCATCAAAATACACCCTTGTCTTGCAAGGTATCCATGGATTCTCCAGCAAGATAATAACTTTGGCTGGCAAAATATACCCTTTTGCCTGGAAAAATAAAGTCTTACCCCAGCAAGATATGTCCCGTCTCTGGCAAAATATTGTGCATTTATTCATATAATTCAGTGGAAAAAAATGCTCAAGGTCGTGAGTTGGTTTTATTTTACTGCCGCGCTCTCGTTTACATATTTTGTGCAAACCGCCTGGTTCATTCAAAGATTTCAGTGCAGAAGTAAAACTGATGGTTTTTCACAGTTGTGACTAGTTGTGGCCTCTAATGGTTTTAAACTTCCTTCAACCGCAGGTGACACAGATAATGCTGGGAATAATTCAGCTGACGTTTGGTGTTCCCTTCTTCTTCTCCGCGAAGAATACATTTGGAGCCGATCTCGCGACGCCCTTCTGGTCGGGGATTTGGGTTTGTGAATAGTTTCTGTATTTTTTGTTTTGCTCGGTGACACTTCAGAGGTAGAACTCCCAAGTCCTGCCTCCTTTGCCTTTGGTCATGGATCACAAACGGCATCTGTGTGATGCCGATTCTCCAGCGTGCGGTCCTCTCCTTTGTGCTAAAGGGTGGATCTGTGCGAGGGGGTGGAATTAATGATAGGCCGTAAAGGAAACGGCAGAGACTTTGAGCAAGCATTTTGTATCCCTCTTCACAGTGAAAGACACAGAAAGTCATGCCAAGAGTCGTAGAAAAGCAAGGGGCAAAAGGAATCGCAATCGTTAGAGAAATATCACTAGGGAAACCGATGGACTAAAAGTCTGACAAGTCCCCGAGAGCTGGTGGCCTGGATCGTAGGGTCTTAAAAGAGTATTGCTGAGGAAAGAGGCATGCGGAAGCTTTTTTGCCTTGCGCTCATCAGGACACTTTGCAAGAATACCAATATAAGGGACAAACAACAGTTTATGCTGTATAAACGTCTGTTTCAGCTGAACAAAATAAGGGACAATCATTCACGGATTCACCCCTCAGGGCGACACCTCGACCACTCAGGGTCAAGCTGCCTTCTTTAAATTTCAAACAGTGCTTGGCAGTTAACTGTCAGTCACCATCAGTTGATGCAATTTCCATGGCAACACCTCTACCAATCAGAGTTCACTTGCCAACCAATCAGCACTCTCTTCTCATACCGTATAAACTGTTGTTTTCCCCTTAAATTGGTATTTTTGTGAAGTGTCCTGATGAGTGCAAGACAAAAAAGCTTCAACATGTCTCTTTTTCTCAGCAATACTCAAGCTCTGTACTACCAAACGACCATTGGTCTTAAAGGAAGTGGCTGCAGAGATAGTGAATGAATAAGTTGTGATCTTCCAAAATTCCCTACATTTTGGAAAGGTACCAGTGGATTGAAAGCCACAAATATGGCACCTCTGTTCAAGAAAAGCAGGAAACTATAGGCCAATTAGCCTAACATTTGTCATTGGGAAAATGCTGGAATCTATTAATAAGGAAGTAATTGTAGGACATTTGGAAAATCATAATACAATCAGGCAGAGTCAATATGTTTTTGTGAAAGGGAAATCATGTTTGACAAATTTATTAGAGTTCTTTCAGGATGTAACACGTAGGGTGGATAAAGGGGGACCAGTAGATGTGGTGTATTTGGATTTCCAAAAGGCATTCGTTAAGGTGCCACATAAGAGGTTACTATACAAGATAAGAGCTTATGGTGTTAGGGTGAGATGTTAGCCTGGATAAAGAACTGACTAACTGATGGAGAACAGAGAGTAGGGTTAAATGGGTCATTTTCAAGTTGTCGTACTGTGACTATTGGAGTGCCACAGGGATCAGTGCTGGGGCCTCAACTGCTTGCAATCCACATTGATGACTTGGATGAAGGGACTGAGTGTATTGCAGCCAAATTTGCTGACGATACAAAGACAGGTAGGAAAGCAAGCTGTGAGGAGGATACAAAGAGAATGCAAAGGGATGTAGATAGGTTAAGCAAATGTGCAAACATTTGGCAGATGGAGCATAATATGGGAAAATATGAGGCTGATCACTTTGGCAGGAAGAATAGAAAAGCAGAATATTATTTAAACGCAGAGAGACTGCAGACTGCTGTGGGACAGAGACTTCTGGGTGTCCTTGTACAGGAATTACAAAGAGTGGATTACCCAACAGGATGCAAAGAGGGAGATGAAAGAGCGCGAGAGGAGCCAGGAGATAAAAGAGCGCAAGAGGAGCCGGGAGGTTAAAGAGCGAGAGAGGAGCCGGGAGATAAAAGAGCGAGAGAGGAGCCGGGAGATTAAAGAGCGAGAGAGGAGCCGGGAGATTAAAGAGCGAGAGAGGAGCCGGGAGATTAAAGAGCGAGAGAGGAGCCGGGAGATTAAAGAGCGAGAGAGGAGCCGGGAGATTAAAGAGCGAGAGAGGAGTCGGGAGATTAAAGAGCGAGAGAGGAGCCGGGAGATTGAAGAGCGAGAGAGGAGCCGGGAGATTGAAGAGCGAGAGAGGAGCCGGGAGATTGAAGAGCGAGAGAGGAGCCGGGAGAATAAAGAGCGAGAGAGGAGCCGGGAGATTAAAGAGCGAGAGAGGAGCCGGGAGATTAAAGAGCGAGAGAGGAGCCGGGAGATTAAAGAGCGAGAGAGGAGCCGGGAGATTAAAGAGCGAGAGAGGAGCCGGGAGATTAAAGAGCGAGAGAGGAGCCGGGAGATTAAAGAGCGAGAGAGGAGCCTGGAGATTAAAGAGCGAGAGAGGAGCCCGGAGATTGAAGAGTGAGAGAGGAGCTGGGAGATTAAAGAGCGAGAGAGGAGCCCGGAGATTGAAGAGCGAGAGAGGAGCCTGGAGATTGAAGAGCGAGAGAGGAGCCGGGAGATTAGAGAGCGAGAGAGGAGCCGGGAGATTAAAGAGCGAGAGGAGCCGGGAGATTAAAGAGCGAGAGAGGAGCCGGGAGATTAAAGAGCGAGAGAGGAGCCGGGAGATTAAAGAGCGAGAGTGGAGCCCGGAGATTAAAGAGCGAGAGAGGAGCCGGGAGATTAAAGAGCGAGAGAGGAGCCCGGAGATTAAAGAGCGAGAGAGGAACCGGGAGATTAAAGAGCGAGAGAGGAGCCGGGAGATTAGAGAGCGAGAGAGGAGCCGGGAGATTAAAGAGCGAGAGAGGAGCCGGGAGATTAAAGAGCGAGAGAGGAGCTGGGAGATTAAAGAGCGAGAGAGGAGCCGGGAGATTAAAGAGCGAGAGAGGAGCCGGGAGATTAAAGAGCGAGAGAGGAGCTGGGAGATTAAAGAGCGAGAGAGGAGCCGGGAGATTAAAGAGCGAGAGTGGAGCCCGGATATTAAAGAGCGAGAGAGGAGTCAGGAGATAAGATGTGTGAAAGGAGCAGTGAGTTCAGAAAGAGTCGAGAGGAGTTCAGATGTTATGTTGCAACTGTGGAATTTGGGTGCTTTTGCACCAAGGCGATCCATGGTAAACATATCTGTAGAATGTACAAGCAGCTAGAGGAATTCCAGATCAGGATCATTGATCTTGACGCCAAACTGTAGACACTGCGCAACATAAGGATGGGGGAGAGATACCTGGACACCTTGTTCCAGGAGACGGTCACACCCCTTAGAATGGGGTTGCCTGTTTGGGTCAGCAGCGATGGACAGGAGGATGTGACTGCGAGTGAGGCAGGTAAAGGAACCAAGCAGACAGGAGTGGAGGAGCCTCAGACTCTGCAACTGTCAGACAGGTACAAGGGGCTTGCTACCTGTGTGGACAAAAGCGAGGCCTGTAGGCTGGATGAGCAGACTGGGCGTGGCAGCATGGTACAGGAAGCCATTCAAGCAGGGGAGGGCAAAAAGTGTAGTGGTAGTAGGCGACAGTATATCAGAGGGATTGACACTGTTCTCTGCAGCAAAGAGTGAGAGTCCGGGCGGATGTGTTGCCTGCCCAGTGCCAGCGTTCAGGACATTTGCTCGGGGCTGGAGAGGAACTTACAGTGGGAGGGGGAGAATCCAGTTGTCATGGTCCCTGTGGGTACCAACAACATAGGCAGGACAAGGAAAGAGGTTCTGCACAGTCCGTATGAACAGCTAGGCACCAAATTAAGAAGCAGAAACTCAAAGGTAATAATCTCTGGATTATTACCCGAGCCACGTGCAAATTGGCGTAGGGCAAATAAGACTAGGGAAGTGAATGCATGGTTCAGAGACTGGTCTGGGAAAAGTGGGTTCCGGCTCGTGGGGCACTAGCATCAGCACTGGGGAAAGTGGGGGTTTTACCGTCTACACGTGAACCAGTGTTCTAGCGAGCCACACAACTAGGGAAGGAGAGAGGGTTTTAAACCAAACAAGGGGGGAATGAGGGATCAAGCTTGGGAAGATGTAGCAAGTCAAGGAGTAGAGTCAAGGCAGGGCAGCAAAATAGTAATATGGGAAATGAGGGTCAGAGAATGGCAGGAAGGGTCAGAGAGAAGAAACCTAAGAATACACCAGCAGTCAAGACTAGATGTTACAAAGATAACAAAAGAACAAAACTAAAGGCTCTGTATCTGAATGCACACAGCATTCATAACAAATTAAATGAATTGATAGCGTACATTGAAGTAAATAAATATGATCTGATAGCCATTACGGAGACGTAGCTGCAGGATGACAAGGATCGGGTCCTGAATATTGAGTGGTGTATGACATTCAAGAAGAATAGGAAGCTAGCTAAAGGTGGAGGGGTAGCACCGTTAATCAAGGATGGCATTGGTGCAATAGTTAGAGATGACCTTGGTTCAGGAGATCTGGATGTAGAATCAGTTTGGGTGGAGTTGAGGAATAGTATGAGAAAGAAGGCAGTAGTGGGAGCGGCCTACAGGCCCTGTAACAGTAACCACAATGTAGGACAAAGTACACAAGAAGAAATATTGGGTGCTTGTGATAAAGGGACGGCAATAATCGTGGGTGATTTTAATTTACATATAAACTGGAAAAATCAGATTGGCCATACTACTACCAACATACAAAATAGGAGCAGGAGTAGGCCATTCGGCCCCTTGAGCCTGCTCCAGCATTTAATAAGATCATGGCTGATCTGTTTGTGTTTCAAATTCCACATTCCCATTTACCCCGATAACCTTTGATTCCCTTGCCTAACAAGAATCTATCTAACTCTGCCTTAAAAATATTCAGTGACCCCGCTTCTTCTGCCTTCTGAGGCAGAAAGTTCCAGTCGCACAACCCTCTGAGAGAAAAAAATTCCCCTAAAAGGGCAACGCCTAATTTTAAAACTGTGCCCCCTAGTTCTGGACTCAGCCACATAGATTGTTTTGGAGATACTTTCTCAGAGCAGCATGTTCTGGAACTAACCAGAGACCAGGTTATATTGGACTTGGCATTGTGTAACGTGACAGGATTAATTAACGACCTCGGAGTAAACGCACCCCCTAGGTAGCAGTGACCACAATATGATTGAATTTTACATCCAGTTTGAAAGGGAGAAGAGTGGATCTAAGACGAGTATCTTAAACTTAAATAAGGGCAACTGTGTCAGCACGAAAGCTGAGCTAGCTGAAGTGAACTGGGATACTAGGCTAGAAGATAGAACAATAGAGAAACAGTGGCAGGCGTTTAAGGGGCTAGTTCAGAATATTCAGAATAAGTATATTCCTACTATAAATAAAAAATTCTAAGGGAAGGACCCGCCATCTGTGTTTAACTAAAGAAGTTAAGGACAGCACCAAGCTTAAGGGAATAGAATATAACTGTGCAAAGATGAGTGGCTGGTCAGAATATAAAGAATGGCAGAGGATGGCTAAAAGGTTAATCAGGAGAAAAAAAATTAAGTCTGAGAGGAAGCTAGCTAGAAATGTGAAAATGGATAGCGAAAGCTTCTACAGGTTTTTAAAAAGAAAAGTACGGAAAGTGAGTGTTGGTCTTCTGGAGAGTGAGAATGAGGAGTTATTAGTAGATTAGAGAGGAAATGGTTGATGAACTGAACATATATTTTGCTTCTGTCTTCAGGACATGAGGAGGTTGCAGGCGGACATAGATAGATTGAATGAGTGGGCAAAAGCCTGGAAGATGGAGTATAATGTGGGAAAACGTGAAGTTGTTCACGTTGGCAGGAAGAATAAAAAAAGCAGAGTATTACTTAAACAGAGAATGACTTCAGAATTCTGAGGTGCAGAGGGATCTGGGCATTCTAGTACATGACTCACAACAAAAAGTTAATACGCAAGTGCAGCAAGTAATTACGAAGGAGAATGGAATGCTATCCTTTATTACGAGAGGAATTGAACATAAAAGTAGGTATGTTATGCTTCGGTTATACAGGGCATTGGTGAGACCACATCTCGAATACCGTGTGCAGTTTTGGTCTGCTTATTTAAGGAAGGATGTAAATGTGTTGGAGGTGGTTCAGAGGAGGTTTATTAGATTGATACCTGGAATGAGCAGGTTGTCTTATGAGGATAGGTTGGACAGACTGGGCTTGTTTCCACTGGAGTTTAGAAGATTGAGGGGTGATTTGATTGAAGTATATAAGATCCCGAATAGTCTTGACAAGGTGGACGTGGAAAGGATGTTTCCTCTAGATGAGTTCAAAACTAGGGGGCACTGTTTTAAGATTAAGGGTTGCCCTTTTAGGACAGAGATGAGGAGAAATATTTTTCTCTCAAAGGGTTGTGCGACTTTGAAACTCCCTGCCTCAGAACATGGTAGTGGTGGGGTCATTGAATATTTTTAAGGCGGAGGCAGTTGGACTCTTGTTAGGCAAGGGAATCAAAGGCTATCGGGTGGGGGGAGATGGGAATGTGGAATTCAGAACACAAACAGATCAGCCATGATCTTATTGAATGGCACCGCAGGCTTGAGGGGCCGAATGGCCTACTTCTGCTCCTATCTCGTGAGAAGTGATAATGAAAGGATGCCCTGAGAGCATCAAGGATACACCCTGTGGTCACAAGAATGTATTGGGCATATAGAGATGAATTGACAGTGCAAGGTGGCATCTTGTACAAAGGAAATAAGAGTCATCATCCCAAAGGAGACGAGAGGAGAGATGCTGAAGCGCATCCATGCAAGCCATCAATGAATTGAGTCAAGTCTGAGGAAGGCAAGAGAAGATCTCTACTGGCCAAACATGAGCAACAAAATTAAGGACCACACCAACCAGTGTGGTGCTTGTAATGAGTACCAAGCGAAGCAAGCTAGGGAGCCGCTGGTGACACATGACATCCCGGACAGACCATGGATGAAGCTGGGAGTAGACCTTTTCACTCTAGCAGAAACTGATTATCTTATCACCATAAACTTCTATTCTTACCACTGGGAATTAGACAGGCTAACTTCAACGACAACTGGTGAGGTTGCAGAATGCCTGAGAGCGCACGTCAGTCGCATTCCAGACATTGTGACGAGCGACAATGGCCCTCAGTTCACAAGAGAAGAATTCAGCCGCTTCAGAAAGGATTGGGAAATTCAACACTACACATCATCGCCGCACTATCCCCAGTCGAATGCAAAGGCTGAGGCTGAAAATCACCAAAGGAATCATCAAGAAATCAAGCAAATCTGGCACAGATGTATATATGGCATCCCTCGAATGGAGAAACACACCAACTGATGGGTACAAACTTTCAACACCCTCAACTGGAATCAGCCCATGAAGCAACTTGGGACATGCATTAGGCAGTTGTCACCTCAGTCATACGTGCTGGACATGAATGACCAAATATACCAGCGAAATCACTGGCATATACGAACAACAAGCAAAGCTGTTCTTTCTCTGCAGAAGGCCGATCAGGAAGATGGGATCTCAACAGCTGTAGAGAGTACCGAACAGCCATCATTCCCAGAAGTCCACCGGTCCCCAGCAACACAAGTGAAACGACAACAGCAGTAACCATGGCAACAAGTGCCACGGGAACGACACTCCCTGGAGAAGGAACACCACCCAGACGAACAGCCAATGATAACGCGCACACGTCCCATTAAGAGACCTGCACGATTTAACGACTATGTAATGCAGTGCATGTGCAGAGACTGACTAGAATAACGAACAGTTTGTTGATGCAGAAGGACAGTTTTTATACAGTGGGTAACTTGGGGAACTCACAGTTACACATGATAGTGCAGGTAAATTTGTCTTTTGTTCGTTATGAAAGGGGGATTTAATCTTGTACTAAAGGTCCTACCTATCTTGCTGTAGTCATATGACCTCTGCCGTGTGGTACAGAGGCTGGGGGCAGCCATGTTACATTCAATTTTAGTAAAGACATTGTACTAGAAGCATGGTACTCTTTGAGCTCATAACAGTCTGTGGGAAATTAGTTCCAAATAAAAAGTTGTTGTTAGCTTGATGTAGCCCCAGTTCTTGCAGATAACCGAGAGTGCAGCGAACTGAAGTATCTTTGTGTGTGCTAACAAATACTAACATCTCCGCCCATCTCTTTCACAGTATATCATTTCGGGAGCACTGACAACTGAAATTAGTGATCTAGCAATCTCTTTCAAGGTTAGTATTCGAGCCAGTGCTACTACTTGTTGGTCAATCGTGTAAAAAAACAGAAATCCCTAGAGTACGGGGGCGTAGTGTTAATGTTAGTGGACTAGTAAGCCAGAGGCCCAGACTGATGATCCAGAGACATCTTCAAACCCCACCACAATAACTGGCGGAATTCAAATTCAATTAATTAATACATCTGGAATTAAAAGCTAATTCCAGTAATAGTGACCATGAAACTACTGAGCTGCCATAAAAACCCATCTAATGTCCTTTAGGGAAGAAAATCTGCCGGCCTGACCTGGTCTGGCACACATGTGACTCCAGGTGTGACTCTGAAATGACTCAGCAAGCCACCCAGTTGTACCAACCAGCGACAGAACAGTGGGAAATGAATAAAACCAGATGGACCCACCAGGCACTGGAAATGACAATGGCACACTGACCAACCTACTAGTTAGGAGCAGGAGGAGGCCATTCGGCCCCTCAAGGCTACTCCGCCATTTGATAAGATCATGGCGGACCTGATTGTGGCCACAGCTCTACTTTCTTGTCTATCCCCCCGCCCCGAACCCTTTAACTCCCTTGTCAATCAAGAATCTATCTCACTCAGCCTTAAATATATTCAACGAGCCCACTTCCACATGCTCTCTAGGGAAGAGAATTCCACAGACTAATGAGTCTGAGAGAAAAACATTTCTCCTCATCTCTATCTTAAGTGGGCGAACCCTTATTTTTAAACTGTGACCCTTAGGTCTAGTCTCTCTCAAAAGGGGAAACAGCCTCTCAGCATCCATCCTGTCAACTGCCCTCAGGATCTTCTATATTTCAAGAAGATGACCTCTCATTCTTCTAAATTTCAATGGATATAGGGCCAACATGCCCAACGTTTCCTCACAGGACAACCCCTTCATCCAGGAATCAGTCCAGTGAACCTTCTCTGAACTCACACTCAGCCCTGTCCACCCTGCCAAGTCCTCCTTACTAACATCTGGGGGCTTGTGCCAAAACTGGGAGAGCTGTCCTACAGACTAGTCAAGCACCAGCCTGACATAGTCACCGTCACCAAATCAGACCTTACAGATAATATCCCAGGCACCACCATCACCATCCCTGGGTACGTCCTGTCCCATCAGCAAGACAGACCCAGCAAAGGTGGGACAGCAGTTATACCGTCAGGAGGCAGTTGCCTGGGCGCCCTCAACATTGACTCCAGACTTCACAAAGTTTTGTAGCATCAGGTCAAACTTAGGCAAGTAAACGTCCTACTTACCCTCCATCTACTGCCCTCCCTCAGGGCCTCGTCCATGTTGACACCACTTGTAAGAGGCACTGAGCAAGGGCACAAAATGTACTGACGGTGGGGGTCTTACAATGCCCATTACCAAGAGTGACTTGGCAGCAGCACCACAGACCGAGCTGTCCGAATCCTGAAGGACATCGCTGGTAGACTGTGGTGAGGGCAGCAAGAGAGAAAAGCCCTATTAGACCTCATCCTTACCAATCTACCTATCGCAGATGCATCTGGCCATGATAGCATTGGTAAGAGTGTCCACCACATAGCCCTTGTGAAGACAAAGTCCCGTCCTCACACTGAAGACCCCATCCATTGTGCTGTGTGGCACTGTACCACCTTGCTAAATGGGATAGATTCAGACCAGATCCAGCAACTCCAAACTGGGTATCCATGAGATTGCAAACATATAAAATCGGAGAATGGATAGGCTACCCGGCCCCTCGAGTCTGACTCCGCCACTTGATAAGAACGTGGCTAAACTGATTGTGGCCTCAGTTCTACTTTTCTGTCACCTTTGATTCCCTTGTCAATCTAGAATCTATCTAACTCAACGTTAAAAATATCAAATGACCCTGACACCACTACTCTCTGGGTAGGAATTCCACAGGCTAGTGACCCTCTGAGAGAAAAAGATTCTCCTCCTCTCCATCTGAAATGTCCTTATTTTTCAACAGTGTCCCCTAGTTCTAGTCTCTTCCAAATGGGGAACCATCCTCTCAGCATTCACCATGTCAAGTCCCCTCAGGATCTTAGATGTTTCAATAAGTTCACTTCTCATTCTTCCAAACTCCAATGGAAACAGGCCTAGCCTGTCCAACCTTTCTTCATAACTCCTTCATCCCAGGAATCAGTCGAGTGAACCATCTCTGAACTGCTTCTAATGCAGTTACATCCTTTCTTACGTAAGGGAGTGAATTGTTATTGGGGGGTGGGTAGGAATGTGGAGTTGAGGTTACAATCAGATGAGCCATGACCTGATTGAATGGGGGAGCAGACTTGAGGGACCGAATGGCCCTCTCCTGCTCCTAATTTGTATGTAAGGAGACCAAAACTGTATACAGCGCTCCAGATGTGGGCTCACCAACACCCTGTACTACTGGAGCAAAACCTCTCTACTTTTATATTCCATTCCCCTTGCCATAAAGGCCAATGCTCCATTTGCCTTCCTCATCACTTGCTGCACCTGCACACTAACTTTTTGTGATTCATGTATCTGGACAGAGTTCTGCAGTCTCTCTCCGTTTAAATAACATGTGACTTTTCTATTCTTTCTGCCAAAGTGAACGGGTTCACAATTTGCCAAATTATACGCCATCTGCTAAAATGTTTGCCCACTCACTTAACCTCTCTAAATCCCTTTGTAGGCACTTTACGTCCTCCTACAGCTTTACTATCTTACCAAACTTTGTATCATCAGCAAATTTAGTAACCATACATTTGGTCCCTTCATCCGAGTCATTTATATAGATTGTAAATAGTTGTGGCCCCAGCACTGAACCCTGTGGCACTCCACAAGTTTCAGCTTTCCAATCCTAAAATGACTCATTTACCCCTACCCACTGCTTCCTGTTAGCGAATCAATCCTCTATCCACGATAATATGTTACCACCTACACAATGAGCTCTTATTTTGTGTAGTAACCTTTGATGTGACACCTTATCAAATGCATTTTGGAAATCCAAGTGCACCACATCTACAGGTTCCCCTTTATCCACGTTACTTCTAACTTCCTCAAATAACTTGAATAAATTAGTCAAACATGATTTTCCCTTTCACAAAACCATGCTGACTCTGCCTGATGGCATTAAAATTTTCTAAGTGCCCTACTATTCTAGCATTTTCCCTAGGACAGATGTTGGGCTAAGTGGCCTGTAGTTTCCTGCTTTATGCCTACCTCCTTCCTTTGAGCAGATGTGTCACATTTGCTATTTTCCAATCTGATGGGAGCTTTCCAGAATCTAGGGAATTTTAGAAAATGACAATCGATGCATCGACCATCTCAGCAGCCACTGAGAGCAGTTAGAAGTCAACCACGTTGCTATGGATCCGGAGTCACATGTAGGCCAGGCCAGGTGAGGATGGCAGATTTCCTTCCTGAAAGACATTAGTGAACCAGATGGGGATT
Source organism: Cetorhinus maximus (assembly GCF_964194155.1). Lineage (NCBI taxonomy): Eukaryota > Metazoa > Chordata > Chondrichthyes > Lamniformes > Cetorhinidae > Cetorhinus > Cetorhinus maximus. The sequence continues at coordinate 10,169 of NW_027597814.1, read as the reverse complement.
TTTTTTAACAACAATCAACGATGGTGACCATTACAGAGAATAGCCATTCGACTCCAGATTCAACTGAATTCAAATCTCATGGGGTGTGAACCCCTGTCCCCAAAGCGTTAGCCTAAAAGTCTCGAGAGTCCTAGTCCAGTGACATCACCACTGCGCCACCGTCTCCCTCTGACACCCAGAGGTCACAAAAAGCGCCGTATATAAATGGAAGTCCTTTCCTGTGCATGGTGGGTCAGTGAGTCACCCTTAACATCATCGTGGATGTTTTCCAGGTGAAGACTGTATTTGCAGCGAATGTTGTCAGTGCTATCGTGGCAGGAGTGGGGATCATTGCGTACTCCATATCACTATATTATCCACTGGCTTATTATGATTATTATGGAACACACCGGTCGGTGAGTGCCATTGTTCAGTTTGTTTGTAGTAGTATTGTACCGCGTGTCATTTTTATGTTAAAGAAGCTGCTTTATGTGTTCGCACTTTTCGGTTTGATAAGGACAAGAGATGAGTTTCCTCGTGAAATGTCCCAGCTCTCAAGATCGCACCCATCACGTGCCCTCCCCACCCGCCAACCGCCTCCTCCCCACACCTCTCCACACCCCCCCCCCCCGCCCCCCCGCCACCCCCACCTCCCCCCTCAATCGAGAGGGCTCGAATGTTCCAAATCAACAACAACTTGCAATTATATATCGCCTTTCACATCCCCCCTAAAAGGCACAGCAAAGAAGTGACAATCGGACAAGACTGACACCGAGCCAGGTAAGTAGGCGGGGTGACCGAAAGTTTGGTCCATGAGGTGAGGTTTTGAGGGAGGGAATTCCGGAGCTCAGGCAGCTGAAGGCGTGGCCCCACCAATGGTGCAGCGATGGAAATGGGGAGATGCTGAAGAGACCGGAGCTGGAGAGGTGCAGAGATCTGGGCGGTCTGTGTGGTGGGGGGTGAGGTGGGGAGAGAGGGGGTTGGTGTTGGGAAGGGTTGCAGAGTTAAGATGGAGGAATGCCTGTTTTCCCCTCCCTGTAGACTCCCCAGTTGGTGGGGGAGGGCAGGCCAGTGGTCAGTATCTCTCTCTCTCTCCAATCTCCTCCTTGGCCCAGTTCCCTGTGTGCAGGTTGTGAGGAATCTGAAGTGCCCTGGATGTCAGGGCATTTCCTCTCTGTGTCAGACAAAGCCCAGGCATCACTCCCTGCGATATTAGCGTCTGAAAGCATCAACACATCCATGTGCCGGGTCCCTTTATCCGCTTCTCTAACCAAGGCACTTGGATTTTAACACTAAAGCCCTGATGCTAAAAGTGCTTCCAGACCTAAAGGGAGTCTGAGGCCTGGAAGATAGGAGCAGAGGAATCCATTCAGCCCCTCGAGCTTCTTGTGGCCATTAGTCAGGTTGTGGCCATCCAGGAACCCCTGCAGCAAGTGCCTTCCCTCCTCACAGGTCCCTCCAGCGCAGCCAGTCTCTCCTCTGGGTGCCTATGCGGGTGACTAGATCCTCGTTTGGATAGCGTTTGGAGCAATGCTGGAGCCAAACTGAGTGAAATGGAGTGAGGCTGACAGTGAAAGCTCTCAGTCACCACAGGAATAATGGAGCAACCCCCAGCTCAGCTCCCCCCCACAAAACGTGGAGGGTGCCCCCAATTCACCTGCCCTCCTTCAGAGTGGGGAAACACTCGATGGAATCAGAGTGAACTGACCCATTCTGCTCTCCCACTGGGGGGACGTGCTCGGTCAGTGACTGGGATGGGGCAATAAATGCTGGGCCCGGCCAGCGAAGCCCACACCCCTTGAATGAACGAACGAAAGAGGAATGCTCTTCGATCAGGGCTCCCACTCCCTGTAGGAATTCCCAAAGGGAATCGTGTTCCTGGAGCGACTGCATAAGGAGAACAAGACCCTCCGGCAGCTTGGCCAGAATCATCGCACTCAAAAGAAGAAACGGAAAAGCTGGTTGGAAGGTCGAATGTGCCAAAGAGTAAAATGACGGCAGGAGCATTATTATCGCCCTTTGTACCTCATGGTTTGTGTTCAAGGACCCCGGGGGTGGCTTCACTGGTCCCTGTTGCTTAGAAGAGGGGAAGGTGCTGCAGGGAATTCAGGGCCAGAGCGATCTCCTCAACTACTTTCCACCTCGCCCTCGATGGGTAAGAGAGGAATTTCCCCGCTTTGCTCCTTGTCTTCTTTAATCTGGTCATCTCACCTCTCCCCGGGGTGACCCACATGCTTTCGGGTGGGATGGTGAAGACCATAAGACATAGGAGCAGAAATTAGGCCATTCGGCCCATCGAGTCTGCTCCGCCATTCAATCATGGCTGATAAGTTTCTCAACCCCATTCTCCCGCCTTCTCCCCGTAACCTTTGACCCCCTTACCAATCAAGAACCCATCTATCTCGGTCTTAAATACACTCAATGACCTGGCCTCCACAGCCTTCTGTGGCAATGAATTCCATAGATTCACCACTCTCTCTGGCTAAAGAAGTTTCTCCTCATCTCTGTTCCATAAGGTCTTCCCTTGACTCTGAGGCTGTGCCCTCGGGTCCTAGTCTCTCCTACTCATGGAAACATCTTCCCCCACGTCCCACTCTATCCAGGCCTTTCAGTATTCTGTAAGTTTCAATCAGATCCCCCCCCCCTCATCCTTCTAAACTCCATCGAGTATAGACCCAGAGTCCTCAAACGTGAAGGTCCATATTGTGTGGGGAGAGGATGCAATGGAGCGTCTTTAACCTGCCTGTCTGTGTTTAGATTTTCATAAGGACTGGGTGAGGAGTGGGAAATGATTCCAGGTCCCTGTAAATGCCGTTCATTTAGCTGCATCAACCCATCAGAGACGACTGCTTTGTGTCTCCCTCCCTGCAGCTCCCTCCCACCTCCCCCCACGTGAATTTCATGGTCTTGTATTGGGTCCAGAGACCAACACTGAGTCGACAGGTCCACTCAGACCAATGTGGCCTGGAAAAGTCCAGGGGTAGGACATCCCCGGGGAGGGGGGGTGGAAACGGGCGGGGAGTGTGAAAGGTAGCGGGGGGAGTTGGGGGAGGTGTGGGTTGGGGGGTCGTTGGTCAACAAGTAGTTTTATTTCTTGTGCAGTTGGGGGGCTAAGCAAGAGGTAGGACACCGATAAGGCTGAGAGGGAAGGCCAGGGGTTGTCGAGAAGCAGAGCCGTTGGGGTGGGGGGGGGAAACGCAAGAGTTAAGGAGTTGGGTAGGAACAGGAGATAAAGGTCTGAGTCTGGCCGAAGGGCCAGGAATGTGAGGAGCTTGGGGAGACCACGCGAATATCTAAGGAGCAATGATCAGAAAGTGGGGTGAGACAAAATGGCGTGAGGGGAGGGGATGGCGGACTCCAATTCCTGTCGGCACGTGCTTCGCTTCACCTGTTGTAGACGGGCCCTTCCATGTCTCTGCCAGTAAAAGGCAAAACGAGATCAATGTCCTTCTGCTTTCATCCACAGTTGTCGTCAGTTTTCTTTGTGATATTGTTACAACTATACACAGTGAGCGAGCTGGTGATAGCTATCGTATGCGCCATGGTCATTGGCAAGAATCTGTTTCGTTGCTGCGACCTCAACTCTGTATCGGTAAGAGTGTGACTGGAAAGCAGGCAGGGCAGTGGAGCGCGGGGATCAATGGGCTAGAGTGGGGAAGGGGCTGGGGGGGCAGAATTTCACCCACATGACTTCCCGCCGGGTACCGTCCGTATGCCTCAACTGCGCGGGATTCAGCTTCATCAGGAATGGCAACGGCAAAGAAAGCTCAGACTTCACTAGAGGTAGAGGGGCAAGGGGATCTGGGACCTGGTATATCACTAAAATTAACAACCCAGGTTAGGAAGGCATTAAAAAAGGTAAACAAAGCACTGGGGTTAATTTCTTAGACATGGAACTGAAAAGCAGAGAAGTTATATTGAACTTGGTTAGAACTCTGGTGAGGTCGCACTGGGAGTTCCTGTGCACAGTTCCGGTCTCTGTATCACACTGGGAGTTACTGTGCACAGTTCCGGTCTCTGTATCACACTGGGAGTCACTGTGCACAGTTCCTGTCTCCGTATCACACTGGGAGTTACTGTGCACGGTTCCGGTCTCTGTATCACACTGGCAGTTACTGTGCACAGTTCCGGTCTCTGTATCACACTGGGAGTCACTGTGCACAGTTCCGGTCTCCGTATCACACTGGGAGTCACTGTGCACAGTTCCGGTCCCTGTATCACACTGGGAGTTACTGTGCACAGTTCTGGTCTCTGTGTCACACTGGGAGTCACTGTGCACAATTCCGGTCTCCGGATCACATTGGGAGTTACTGTGCACAGTTCCGGCCTCTGTATCACACTGTGAGTCACTGTGCACAGTTCCGGTCCCTGTATCACACTGGGAGTCACTGTACACAGTTCCGGTCTCCGCATCACACTGGGAATCACTGTGCACAGTTCCGGTCTCCGTATCACACTGGGAGTTACTGTGCACAGTTCCGGTCTCCGTATCACACTGGGAGTCACTGTGCACAGTTCCGGTCTCCGTATCACACTGGGAGTTACTGTGCACAGTTCCGGTCTCCGTATCACACTGGGAGTCACTGTGCACAGTTCCGGTCTCCGTATCACACTGGGAGTCACCGTGCTCAGTTCTGGTCTCCGTATCACACTGGGAGTCACTGTGCACAGTTCCGGTCTCCGTATCACACTGGGAGTTACTGTGCACAGTTCCGGTCTCCATATCACACTGGGAGTCACTGTGCACAGTTCCGGTCTCCGTATCACACTGGGAGTCACTATGCACAGTTGCGGTCTCTGTATCACACTGGGAGTTACTGTGCTCAGTTCCTGTCTCCGTATCACACTGGGAGTCACTGTGCACAGTTCCGGTCTCCGTATCACACTGGGAGTCACTATGCACAGTTGCGGTCTCCGTATCACACTGGGAGTTACTGTGCACAGTTCCGGTCTCCGTATCACACTGGGAGTCACTGTGCACAGTTCCGGTCTCCGTATCACACTGGGAGTCACTGTGCGCTGTTCCTGTCTCCGTATCACACTGGGAGTTACTGTGCACAGTTCCTGTCTCCGTATCACACTGGGAGTTACTGTGCACAGTTCCGGTCTCCGTATCACACTAGGAATCACTGTGCACAGTTCCGGTCTCCGTATCACACTGGGAGTCACTGTGCACAGTTCCGGTCTCCGTATCACACTGGGAGTCACTGTGCGCTGTTCCCCTTGCAATAAGCACCAACAATCCATTTGCCTTCCTAATCATTTGCTGTACCTGCATGCTAACTTTCCGGCGATTCATGTACAAGGATACCCAGATCTCTCTGTACCATAACATCCTGCACTCCATTTAAATCACATTCTACTTTTCTATTCTTCCTGCCAAACTGGACAACTCACATTTCCCCACATCATCCTCCATCTGACAGAGTTTTGCCCACTCACTTTACCTATCTCACTCCCTTTGCAGACTCTTTGTATCCTCCTCACAATTTGTTTTGCTGCCTATCTTTGTATGATCTATAAATTTGGCTACAGTACAGTGGGTCCTTTCATCCAGGTCGTTAACATACATCGTCAATAGTTGAGTCTCCAGCAGCTCTTAGTTACACTTTACCAACCTGAAAATCACCCATTTATCTCCATTCACTGTTTCCTGTCAGTTAGCACCATGAGATCTTAACTAGTGGAGACATCTTTGATGTGGCACTTTATCAAATGCCTTTCGGAAATCCAAATACACCACATCTACTGGGTCCCCTTCGTCCATCCCCCTTGTTACATTCTTAAAGAACTCTAATTGTCAAACCTGATTTCCCTTTCGCAAAACCATGTTGACTCTGCCTAATTATATTATGATTTTCTAAATATACTGTTTCTACCTCCATTCCAATGTCCACAAAAAGCAGGACAAATCCAACCAAGACAATTCCTGGGCTTCAGTCTCAAGCACCAGCAAAGCGATGGGAAGTGTTGTTGATAGTGTTTTCAAACAGCACTAACTCAGAAATAACCTACTCACCAAAGCTCATTTCAGGTTCCGCCAGGGCCACTCAGCTCCTGACCTGACTGTCCAAAAATGGACAAAAGAGCTGAGCTCCCGAGGTGAGGTGAGAGTGACTGCCCTCGACATCGAGGCAGCATTTGACCGAGTGTGGCATCAAGGAGCCCGAGCGAAACTGGAGTCAATGGGAATCAGGAGAAAACTCTTAGAGCCATACCCAGCACAAAGGAAGATGGTTGTGGTTGTTGGAGGTCAATCATCTCAGCTCCAGGACATCACTGCAGGAGTTCCTCAGTGTAGTATCCTCGGACCAACCATCTTCAGCTGCTTCATCAATAACCTTCCATCATAAGGTCAGAAGTGGGGATGTTCGCTGATGATTGCACAATGTTCAGTACCATTCGTGACTCCTCAGACACTGAAGCAGCCCATGTCCAAATGCAGCAAGACCTGGACAATGTCCAGGCTTGGGCTGACAAGTGGCAAGTAACATTCGCGCCACACAAGCACCAGGCAATAACCATCTCCAACAAGAGAGAATTAACCATCGCCCCTTGACATTCAATGGCATCACCATTGCTGAATCCCCCACTATCAACATCCTGGGGGTTACCATTGACCAGAAACTGAACTGGAACTGCCATATAAATACTGTGGCTACAAGAGCAGGTCAGAGGCTGGGAATTCAGCAAGAGAGTAACTCACCTCCTGACTCCCCAAAGCCTGTCCACCATCTAGGCACAAGTCAGGAATGTGATGGAATACTCCCCACTTGCCTGGATGAGTGCAGCTCCCACAACACTCAAGAAGCTTGACACCGTCCAGGACAAAGCAGCCCCGCTTGATAGGCTCCCCATCCACAAACATTCACTCCCTCCACCACCGACGCACAGTAGCAGCAGTGTGTGTACCATCGACAAGATGCACTGCAGCAACTCACCAAGGCTTCTTCCACAGCACCTTCCAAACCCACGACCACTACCATCTAGAAGGACAAGGGCAGCAGACACATGGGGAACACCCACCACCTGGAAGTTCCCCTCCAAGTCACTCACCATCCCGACTTGGGAATATATCGGCCGTTCCTTCACTGTCGCTGGGGTCAAAAATCCTGGAACTCCCTCCCTAACAGCGCTGTGGGTGTACCTACACCACACGGGGACTGCAGCGGTTCAAGAAGGCAGCTCACCACCACCTTCTCAAGGGGGCAATTAGGGATGGGCAATAAATGGTGGCCTAGCCATCCCACGAATGAAAAGTAGAGAAAGATTCCAGGTAGGAAGGTGGTTAATGTTTGCTGTTGATGCAGGTGAGTCAAAGAGGAGGTGGGGAGAGGCTGGTTTGGAGTCTGAGCACCACAGGGACCTATTGGGTGGAATTGGCCTGTTCGTGGGCTGCAAAATTCACAAGGATATGGAAAGGAACAACAAAGATAAGGCCCCAGGAGCAGGCTGTGAGGAGAGAGAGGAGAGGGTCTGAAACTTCAGTATCTGGGGTGCCAGCGGGTGAGGGGGGTGAGGGTGGCAGCCTTTGCTGTAAACTGTTAACCAGTCTCCTGTCTGTGGATAATCCAGGGGGCCACGGCTGGGAGAGGTCATGACCTTTAGCCGCTGAAGTGGGTCAGCGTTGGATCCCTGGCATGTCCCAGGGAGCGACTGGTCAGCTTGTCGGGAGGTCACAGTCGAGAGGTCCCAGTCGGGGAGTTGCTGAGGGATGTCCCCTCCGGAGAATGGAGGCAGCTGTTGGAAACACCGCACTTGCAGAAGCATTTCATGGTCACAGCTCACAGGAGGCCATGTTCGGCCCATCATCGGCTCCCTCTGCAAGGGCAGCTCACCCAGTCCCACTCCCCGAGCTTTCCCCCAGAAGGAAAACCAGCTCGGACCAGTATTCTTATTCCCCAGTTTTCACTGATGTTCCATTTTAGGATATACAAGACCAGTTTGGACCAGTATTCTTATTTCCCACTCTCAGACAGTGCGTTCCAGACCCTAACCACTCGATTGACCCTGTCTCCCCCACACTCTCAGACAGTGCGTTCCAGACCCTAACCACTCGATTGACCCTGTCTCCCCCACACTCTCAGACAGTGCGTTCCAGACCCTAACCACTCGATTGACCCTGTCTCCCCCACACTCTCAGACAGTGCGTTCCAGACCCTAACCACTCGATTGACCCTGTCTCCCCCACACTCTCAGACAGTGCGTTCCAGATCCTAACCACTCGATTGACCCTGTCTCCCCCACACTCTCAGACAGTGCGTTCCAGACCCTAACCACTCGATTGACCCTGTCTCCCCCACACTCTCAGACAGTGCGTTCCCGATCCTAACCACTCGATTGACCCTGTCTCCCCCACACTCTCAGACAGTGCGTTCCCGATCCCAACCACTCGATTGACCCTGTCTCCCCCACACTCTCAGACAGTGCGTTCCAGACCCTAACCACTCGATTGACCCTGTCTCCCCCACACTCTCAGACAGTGCGTTCCAGACCCTAACCACTCGATTGACCCTGTCTACCCCACACTCTCAGACATTGCGTTCCAGATCCTAACCACTCGATTGACTCTGTCTCCCCCACACTCTCAGACAGTGCATCCCAGATCCTAACCACTCGAGTGACCCTGTCTCCCCCACACTCTCAGACAGTGCGTTCCCGATCGCTGTGGATGTCTCTGTTGCTTCTTTCCCCAATCCTCTCAGATCCCTGGCCCTGTTTTGCCCCCTTGTAGAGGTTTCTTCCATCTTCTGCGCCCAGGCCTCTCACGATTTTGAACACCTCTGTCAAATCTCATCTTAATTTGCTCTCCTTAAGGAGAACAGAGCCAACTTCTCCAATCCATCCACGGAACTGAAGCCACTCATCGCCTGAACCCATTTTCGTCAACCTCCTCTGCACCCTTTCCAAATCCTTTGTATCGTTCCTATAGTGCAGGGCCCAAAACTGGACACAATTCCCCACCTGAGGGCAAAGCGGTGTTTAATACAGGTTCACCGTAACCTCCTTGCTTTCCTGGCCCTCGCCCCTATTCATTAGGCCCTGGATCCCGTCTGCTTTATTCACTGTGACATAAGCAGACTAGCTCAGGGTGGAGTCGGGGCTTCCCCAGCTCTGGGTGCTTCAACCCAGGGAGATGGGCAGAGGTCCCTCTTGATCCAGGGTAATTCTGCCGGTGCCCGTGTGTTTGTTGCTCCCTGTGCAGCTCCATTAACGTGTTTTTTTTTTGCCTTTGCAGCCACAGTGAGGGTCTGTTTCCCTGGACTGGCACCAGCAGAGTGAGGAACGATGGCCGATTGGCACTCAACAGGGGGCAGGAAACAAGGAGCAATGAAGCAGCCCTGACCTGATTCCTGTTTGAGCTGACCTTCAACCCGAACCTTAACACCGATGTCTGATTGGTGTCTAATGGTCTTTCAGTGTTTGTATCAGAGCCCTGGTGACCAGGGTTAACAGTCTGTATATTGCTTCAATATTAAACGTTTCCTGAAGTGCGGGAACCTGCGATATTCCTGCTTCCGTTCAACACCTCGCTGGGGCCGGAGGACATCCTGAGCTCCCACATCCTGTACATCCCCGATCCGCATTCCCGGGAAGTACCGTTCACCCGGCTCAGATCACAAGGGATCGGGTCCAGCAGCCCCTCCATTTTCATATTCTCCATCTTTGTCTTCAAATCCCTCTCAGGCCTTGACACTCTCCTCCTCCCTATCCCTCTAACCTCTTCCACACCCCTCCTCCCTATCCCTCTAACCTCCTCCACACCCTCCCCTCCTCCCTATCACTCTAACCTCCTCCACACCCCTCCTCCCTATCTCTCTAACCTCCTCCACACCCTCCCCTCCTCCCTATCACTCTAACCTCCTCCACACCCTCCCCTCCTCCCTATCACTCTAACCTCCTCCACATCCTCCCCTCCTCCCTATCACTCTAACCTCCTCCACACCCCTCCTCCCTATCTCTCTAACCCCTTCCACACCCTCCCCTCCTCCCTATCCCTCTAACTTCCTCCACACCCTCCCCTCCTCCCTATCACACTAACCTCTTACACACCCCTCCTCCCTATCCCTCTAATCTCTTCCACACCCTCCCCTCCTCCCTATCACTCTAACCTCTTCCACACCCTCCCCTCCTCCCTATCTCTCTAACCTCTTTCACACCCTCCCCTCCTCCCTATCACTCTAACCACT
>NW_027597813.1:62500-64971 GCF_964194155.1 Cetorhinus maximus | reverse complement strand
TACACACCGCCCGTCGCTACTACCGATTGGATGGCTTAGTGAGGTCCTCGGATCGGCCCCGCCGGAGTCGGCGACGGCCCTGGCGGAGCGCCGAGAAGACGATCAAACTTGACTATCTAGAGGAAGTAAAAGTCGTAACAAGGTTTCCGTAGGTGAACCTGCGGAAGGATCATTATCGGCCGGGGCCCGCCACACTTCGCGTGTGTCGGCCCGTCATCCTCCTTTCTCTTTTGAGCCTGTGTCGCGGGTGGCCAGCAGGAGTTGCTCACGGGGCGCGGCAGGCCCCGGGGCCTTGGTCACCCGAGTCCGGCGCCTCCCACGCGGGTGGGAGGTTCTACCCTCCGAACTCGACGAACACGGCGAATAGGCATTGGCCGTCTGCAGTGCTCAGTCCTGCCTGGAGCCCGAGCGAGTTTGAAGTCCGGTCCTCACTCTCTCTGTCTCTCTCCTACCTCTCGAAGGGGCACTCCGGTGTCCGCAAACGGCGGGATGGCTCGTTTCGCCAAGGTGTACAGCCCTGGTTCGTTGCAGTCCGTCTTGAGAAACGTCGGGGCGGGGAAGGTCTGGAGGCAGAATGCTCACCCTTACCTCTCCCCCGCCCCTTGGCTAGAGCTGCGATCGTTCAGCCGGCCCTGCGGTCCGATGACAGTAGACGTCGTGGGGGCAACGAGAATGCTCGAGCGTTGACCTGGGCGGCTGCATCGTTTGCGTTGCGCTGGCTCCTGAGCCTTCCACGCTAACGTGCGGGTCTTCCCGGGACTCGCCCGTCTCTCTCGCTCGCTCCCTCGCTCTGTCTACTGCCCTCTCCTACCGCAAAGGCCAAGCTGCTCGTGACCCACGTGCGTGCCCGTTCTCTCTCCGACTTCTGCCTCGTCTTGGGCGACACCCAGCTTGCGAGTCCCAACCGCTCGTCCTCTGGTCTCGTTGATGATGATGCTGCCGCCACCGGGTGGGCGACAAAACCACTCAGAGAGGGAGAGAGAAAATGAGAGAGGGACCTTCTTCTTGCTGCTCGTGCCTCCAGCTGGCGTGGAGCATTGCTGCCGCGACCATGCCAGCGTCTGGCCATCACTACAACCGCAGTCGAATTGAAGGGAGCTTCTGCGGGCTTGGGTGTGGACAGGCGCCACGTCGCCGTGACCTCGGCGAGCGGCCACTGTGAGCTCCGCAGGGACTGAGACGGTGATGCAGGCCCGGCTTTTTCCCACCGCGGTGACACTTTGGTCGTCTTACTAGTCACCCTCCCTTCGCAGGTACAGGGTACCTAGACGTCCCCCCTCCGGCTCCCGCGGGCTGGTCGCCTTGGGGGCGGCGGTTTAAAGACTCGCGTGTCTCCCTGTGGGAAGCGAGATTGAGCGGGCGGTTGGGTCCGCCAGCAGCGTGCGAGAGAATGTACCTGTCTCTCCGCTTTGCGCCCGCTGTGCCTTCCACCACCCTGCCGGCGGGGTCTCGGTGAGTTGGCATCGCTGGCAGCTCTGCGGGGCTTGTACCCCACTCAGCGCGTCGTTGGCTTCCCTTCTAGCTCTCTCTCTCTCCACCTTCCCGGCAGACGGTGGCGTCAGAGTTCCTGCCTCTGATGGCTGCGGTCCGTGACGGCATGGCTCCCTGCTCCGGCGTTCTCCTTTCTGGCCGCCACGCAAACGCCTCGCGAGCGCCCTGACCGATTGTCAAATGCCCCTCGCATTGTGATTTATGGACTCAATCGGCGTGCCTCGGCTCGCCGGGGCCGTGCCGTCGGATGGGGCTTCCCGTCGAAATGTCGGGGAGCGTTCGGCGCGGTCCGGGTTCGGCATCCTCGCGGGAGGATCCATTCCAAAAAACAAAACTCTGTACAACTCTTAGCGGTGGATCACTCGGCTCGTGCGTCGATGAAGAACGCAGCTAGCTGCGAGAATTAGTGTGAATTGCAGGACACATTGATCATCGACACTTTGAACGCACTTTGCGGCCCCGGGTTCCTCCCGGGGCTACGCCTGTCTGAGGGTCGCTTGACCATCAATCGCACTCGCTTTGCCCGGCGAGAGCGCGGCTGGGGTGTCGCAGAGGCCCGGTCCTCTCTGTCCCCCTAAGTGCAGACCCAGAGTTCTCCACCCTTTTGGAGAGTTTGACCTTTCGGTCTCCACGGCCTCGGTCTCGGCCTCCGGGCGAACGAATGAGACGTGGAACCGTTAGTGGCCCAGCCGCCTATCGTTCCCGGCACGGCTGTCATCGGGTTGCAAAATAACGAATGTGACTGCTTTGCTGCCGGGGGCTGCTTGCTCCTCCAGGCTCGGGCCAGGGTTGACCCTCTGTCGGTGTCTTGGGAAAGATGCGGCACGCTGTTGGGCACGCTGAGTGCATCGGCCGAAAGAGAAGTGAGAGAGAGAGAGAGAGAGAGAGCAGTCGAGAGAGGTTTGTGGTGCTTTCCGTTGTGCGGTTCGAGTGATTGGTGCCTGTCGTGCTGGTATCCCTGGTTGCAGGTGCAGGCTGTA
>NW_027597813.1:40000-55000 GCF_964194155.1 Cetorhinus maximus | reverse complement strand
AGGGTGCAGTTAGGTGCCGACAGGCCCAGCAGCTCCAGGGGCTAAGTACATGTGGGTAAATGGTTAACCAGTCAGCAGGCAGAGCAGCCGGCCGGCAATTAGAGCCGCCCGCCCGCTAATCAGGGTGCAGATAGGTGCAGAACAGCCCATCATTTTCCAGGGGCTAAGTACATGTGGGTAAATGGTTAACCAGTTAGCAGGCAGAGCAGCCGGCCGGCAATTAGAGCCGCCCGCCCGCTAATCAAGGTGCAGTTAGGTGCAGAACAGCCCATCATTTTCCAGGGGCTAAGTACATGTGGGTAAATTGTTAACCAGTTAGCAGGCAGGGCAGCCGGCCGGCCGGTAATTAGAGCCGCCCGCCCGGTGATAAGGGTGCAGTTAGGTCCCGGCCAGCCCAGCAGCTCCAGGGGCTAAGTACATGTGGGTAAATGGTGAACCAGTTAGCAGGCAGGGCAGCCGGCCGGCCGGTAATTAGAGCCGCCCGCCCGGTGATAAGGGTGCAGTTAGGTGCCGGCCAGCCCAGCAGCTCCAGGGGCTAAGTACATGCGGGTAAATGGTTAACCAGTTAGCAGGCAGGGCAGCCGGCCGGCAATTAGAGCCGCCCGCCCGCTAATCAGGGTGCAGTTCGGTGCAGAACAGCCCATCAGCTCCAGGGGCTAAGTACATGTGGGTAAATGGTTAACCAGTTAGCAGGCAGGGCAGCCGGCCGGTAATTAGAGCCGACCTCCCGGCCATTACGGGTGCAGTTAGGTGCCGACCAGCCCAGCAGCTCCAGGGGCTAAGTACATGTGGGTAAATGATTAACCAGTTAGCAGGCAGGGCAGCCGGCCGGTAATTAGAGCCGACCTCCCGGCCATAGGGCTGCAGTTAGGTGCCGACCAGCCCAGCAGCTCCAGGGGCTAAGTACATGTGGGTAAATGATGAACCAGTTAGCAGGCAGGGCAGCCGGCCGCTAATTACAGCCGCCCGCCCGCTAGTAAGGGTGCAGTTAGGTGCAGGACAGCCCATCAGTTTCCAGGGGCTAAGTACATGTGGGTAAATGGTTAACCAGTTAGCAAGGCAGGGCAGCCGGCCGGCCGGTAATTAGAGCCGGCCGCCTGTCCGCCCGCTAGTAAGGGTGCAGTTAGGTGCAGAACAGCCCATCAGTTTCCAGGGGCTAAGTACATGTGGGTCAATGGTGAACCAGTTAGCAGGCAGAGCAGCCGGCCGGCAATTAGAGCCGCCCGCCCGCTAATCAGGGTGCAGTTAGGTGCAGGACAGCCCATCAGTTTCCAGGGGCTAAGTACATGTGGGTAAATGGTTAACCAGTTAGCAGGCAGGGCAGCCGGCCGGCCGGTAATTAGAGCCGGCCGCCTGTCCGCCCACTAATAAGGGTGCAGTTAGGTGCAGAACAGCCCATCAGTTTCCAGGGGCTAAGTACATGTGGGTAAATGGTTAACCAGTTCGCAGGCAGAGCAGCCGGCCGGCAATTAGAGCCGCCCGCCCGCTAATCAGGGTGCAGTTAGGTGCAGAACAGCCCATCAGCTCCAGGGTCTAAGTACATGTGGGTAAATGGTTAACCAGCTAGCAAGGCAGGGCAGCCGGCCGGCCGGTAATTAGAGCCGGCCGCCTGTCCGCCCGCTAATAAGGGTGCAGTTAGGTGCAGAACAGCCCCTCAGTTTCCTGGGCCTAAGTACATGTGGGTCAATGGTTAACCAGTTAGCAGGCAGAGCAGCCGGCCGGCAATTAGAGCCGCCCGCCCACTAATCAGTGTGCAGTTAGGTGCAGAACAGCCCATCAGCTCCAGGGGCTAAGTACATGTGGGTAAATGGTTAACCAGTTAGCAGGCAGGGCAGCCGGCCGGGAAATAGAGCCGGCCGCCTGTCCGCCCGCTACTAAGGGTGCTGTTAGGTGCAGAACAGCCCATCATTTTCCAGGGGCTAAGTACATGTGGGTAAATGGTGAACCAGTTAGCAGGCAGGGCAGCCGGCCGGTAATTACAGCCGCCCGCCCGCTAATAAGGGTGCAGTTAGGTGCAGAACAGCCCATCAGCTTCCAGGGGCTAAGTACATGTGGGTAAATGGTGAACCAGTTAGCAGGCAGGGCAGCCGGCCGGCCGGTAATTAGAGCCGGCCGCCTGTCCGCCCGCTAATAAGGGTGCAGTTAGGTGCAGAACAGCCCCTCTGTTTCCAGGGGCTAAGTACATGTGGGTCAATGGTTAACCAGTTAGCAGGCAGAGCAGCCGGCCGGCAATTACAGCCGCCCGCCCGCTAATCAGGGTGCAGTTAGGTGCAGAACAGCCCATCAGTATCCAGGGGCTAAGTACATGTGGGTAAAGGGTTTACCAGTTAGCAGGCAGGGCAGCCGGCCGGCCGGCAATTAGTGCCGACCTCCCGGCAACAAGGGTGCAGTTAGGTCGCCGACCAGCCCAGCAGCTCCATGGGGCTAAGTATATGTGAGTAAATGGTTGACCAGTTAAGCAGGCATGGCAGCCGGCCGGTAAGCGGAGCGTCCCGCCCCGTAATACGGGTGCAGTTAGCTGCAGAACACACCGGCAGGTCCAGGGACGAAGTAGTGGACGGGGAAACGGTTAACCAGTTAACAGGCAGGGCAGCCGTACGGGCAGTAGAGCCGCCCGCCCCGTAATACGGGTGCAGTTCGCGGCAGACCAGCCCCGCAGCTCAAAAGTCTAAGTGGAGAACGGGGAACCGGTTGACCGGTGAGCCGAAGCATGCCAGCAGGCAGGGAAGGTGCAAAAAGGGCCGATAAGACCGAACCGGCACGAGTAACAGGCTGCCGGGGGCGGGTTCCCAGCAAACCAGGTGAGGGGGCGTGGCCGGAGGCCGCGCAGCAGAGCCGCCCGCCCGTGAGTACGGTTAGAGGCAGCAGCGGGCTTCCCCAGCAGGGCAGAAGCCGAAGTGGAGGGAGCGAAATGGTTAACCAGCGAGCAGGCAGCATTCCGGCAGGGCTGGAGGGCGAAAAACGGCGTAAAATAACGGACCGGCAGGAGGAAATGGCTGCCGGGGGGCGGACCCAGAGCCCCCACGTGAGGGGGCGGTTCGGGAGGCAGAGCCGCGCATGCGCGGTTGGAAAACGCGTCACGTCGGAGCAGGGTGAAATCATTAACCAGTCGGCCGCTTCGACGTCGGCTGGCCGGGCCGAGGAGGGTCGGACCGGGGAAAGGTTCCCGGTTTCGTGTCCGTCGGGTGGTCCCGAGTGCGGCAGGAAAAAATCCGGAATCCTGGGAGCCTTTTTTAAAAAAGAACCGGTCCGGGATGGGGTCGGATTTGGAAGCGTTTGCGGGGCCTAGGCGCCTCTTCGTCGGCATGACTACCGGACGGTCACCCGCCGATCGGCATTTGCGATTTGTTGGCTGGGGAGGTTGGCGGGGTACCTGCAGAATAGTAGGAGGTGGCAAATCGAGAATCGGTCGACATCGCCAAGTGCCTTCTCGAGCCTCCAGGTCTGCAGGGACCGACCCAGGCTGCCCCCAAACCGACCGCGAGGCCGTGCCGGGCGGCCATTTTTGGCCATTTTCGGCATTTTTCGCGTCTTTCGGTAGGTCACGGAAAGCGGCGGCCTGAAGCCCGGGCGTGCCCGGGGAAGGCTCCCCTTCGCCCGCGGGACCGGATTTGCCCCGGAAACGTCCCGAAGCCGGCCGGGAAGGCGGTTTCGAGGGCGAAGCACCTCCGATTGCCTTCGCAAGGCCGGGGAAAGTGGCCCCTGGGCCCGGGAGAGCAAAATCCGTGCGAGGACGGAAGCCCATGAGGTCAGATCCGAGGCTCTTACCCGGCGCCCGGTGGGGGTATTCCCGCAAAGAACAGCGAGTGCGCCCGGCGACGGGTCAAGTTGCAATTTCTGGCATGCCACTCCTGGAGCTGGTTCATGAGTTCCCCTCGGAAGTCCCGATGAGGAAAGGGCAAAATGGCGTTTTGCGGGCTTTGGGGCCTCTTCGTCGGTAGGACTACCGCCCGACCTTACGGTTGGAATTGTCGGCAGGGGAGGTTGGCGGGGTACCTGCAGAATAGTAGGAGGTGGCAAATCGAGAATCGGTCGACCTCGCCAAACGCCTTCTCGAGCCTCCAGGTCTGCAGGGACCGACCCAGGCTGCCGCCAAACCGACCGAGAGGCCCTGCCGGCGGCCATTTTTGGCCATTTTCGGCATTTTTCGCCTCTTTCGGCCGGGATGGAAAAGCGGCGGACTGAAGCCCGGGCCTGCCCGGGGAAGCCTCCTAATCGCCCGGGGGACCGGATTTGCCCCGGTGAGAGCCCCCGAAACGTCCCGAAGCCGGCCGGGAAGGCGGCCAAGGGCGAAGCACCTCGCATTGCGTTGGCAGGCCGTGCAAAGTGGCCTCCGGGCCCGCGAGACAATGCAGGGTGCCCTCGGTGTGCCCCTGAGAAATGGTTAACCAAACGAAGGACAGTGCGCCTCGGATTGCATTGGCTGGCCGTGCAAAGGGGCCCCCGGGCCCGCGAGACGTTACAGATTGCCCTCGGTGTGCCCCTGAGAAATGGTTAACCAATTGGACTTAGTCTCTGGCGGAGAGGCAAAGTGTTTTCACGAGAAATGGTTAACCAATTGGACTTAGTCTCTGGCAGAGAGGCAAAGTGTTTTCACGAGAAATGGTTAACCAATTGGACTTAGTCTCTGAACGGCAGGCAAACTGTGCCCCTGAGAAATGGTTAACCAATTGGACTTAGTCTCTGGCAGAGAGGCAAAGTGTTTTCTCGAGAAATAATTAACCAATGAGGCCAATGGACCTCGGGTTGCATTGGCAGGCCGGGCAATGTGGCTCTTGGGCCCGCGAGAGCAAAATCCGTGCACAGACGGAAGTCCATGAGGTCAGATCCGAGGCCTTTACCCGGCACCCGGTGGGGGTATTCCCGCAGAGAGTAGCGAATCTGCCCGGCGACGGGTCAAGTTGCAATTTCTGGCATGCCACTCCTGGAGCTGGTTCATGAGTTCCCCTCGGAAGTCCCGATGAGGAAAGGGCAAAATGGCGTTTTGCGGGCTTTTAGGGCCTCCTGGACGGTAGGACTACCGCCCGACCTTACGGTTGGAATTGTTGGCAGGGGAGGTTGGCGGGGTACCTGCAGAATAGTAGGAGGTGGCAAATCGAGAATCGGTCGACATCGCCAAAAACCTTCTCGAGCCTCCAGGTCTGCAGGGACCGACCCAGGCTGCCGCCAAACCGACCGACAGGCCCTGCCGGCGGCCATTTTTGGCCATTTTCGGCATTTTTCGCCTCTTTCGGCCGGGATGGAAAAGCGGCGGCCTGAAGCCCGGGCCTGCCCGGGGAGGCCTCCTAATCGCCCGGGGGACCGGATTTGCCCCGGTGAGAGCCCCCGAAACGTCCCGAAGCCGGCCGGGAAGGCGGCCAAGGGCGAAGCACCTCGGATTGCATTCGCTGGCCGTGCAAAGTGGCCTCCGGGCCCGCGAGACAATGCAGGGTGCCCTCGGTGTGCCCCTGAGAAATGGTTAACCAAACGAAGGACAGTGCGCCTCGGATTGCATTGGCAGGCCGTGCAAAGGGGCCCCCGGGCCCGCGAGACGTTACAGGTTGCCCTCGGTGTGCCCCTGAGAAATGGTTAACCAATTGGACTTAGTCTCTGGCAGAGAGGCAAAGTGTTTTCAAGAGAAATGGTTAACCAATTGGACTTAGTCTCTGGCAGAGAGGCAAAGTGTTTTCCAGAGAAATGGTTAACCAATTGGACTTAGTCTCTGGCGGAGAGACAAAGTGTTTTCAAGAGAAATGGATAACCAATTGGACTTAGTCTCTGGCAGAGAGGCAAAGTGTTTTCACGAGAAATGGTTAACCAATTGGACTTAGTCTCTGGCAGAGAGGCAAAGTGTTTTCAAGAGAAATGGTTAACCAATTGGACTTAGTCTCTGGCGGAGAGACAAAGTGTTATCAAGAGAAATGGTTAACCAATTGGACTTAGTCTCTGGCAGAGAGGCAAAGTGTTTTCCAGAGAAATGGATAACCAATTGGACTTAGTCTCTGGCAGAGAGGCAAAGTGTTTTCACGAGAAATGGTTAACCAATTGGACTTAGTCTCTGGCAGAGAGGCAAAGTGTTTTCAAGAGAAATGGTTAACCAATTGGACTTAGTCTCTGGCAGAGAGGCAAAGTGTTTTCAAGAGAAATGGTTAACCAATTGGACTTAGTCTCTGAACGGCAGGCAAATTGTGGCCTTGAGAAATGATTAACCAATTGGACTTAGTCTCTGGCCGAGAGGCAAAGTGTTTTCTCGAGAAATAATTAACCAATGAGGCCAATGGACCTCGGGTTGCATTGGCAGGCCGGGCAATGAGGCTCTTGGGCCCGCGAGAGCAAAATCCGTGCACAGACGGAAGTCCATGAGGTCAGATCCGAGGCCTTTACCCGGCACCCGGTGGGGGTATTCCCGCAGAGAGTAGCGAATCTGCCCGGCGACGGGTCAAGTTGCAATTTCTGGCATGCCACTCATGGAGCTGGTTAATGAGTTCCCCGCGGAAGTCCCGATGAGGAAAGGGCAAAATGGCGTTTTGCGGGCTTTGGGGCCTCTTCGTCGGTAGGACTACCGCCCGACCTTACGGTTGGAATTGTCGGCAGGGGAGGTTGGCGGGGTACCTGCAGAATAGTAGGAGGTGGCAAATCGAGAATCGGTCGACATCGCCAAAAACCTTCTCGAGCCTCCAGGTCTGCAGGGACCGACCCAGGCTGCCGCCAAACCGACCGACAGGCCCTGCCGGCGGCCATTTTTGGCCATTTTCGGCATTTTTCGCCTCTTTCGGCCGGGATGGAAAAGCGGCGGCCTGAAGCCCGGGCCTGCCCGGGGAGGCCTCCTAATCGCCCGGGGGACCGGATTTGCCCCGGTGAGAGCCCCCGAAACGTCCCGAAGCCGGCCGGGAAGGCGGCCAAGGGCGAAGCACCTCGCATTGCGTTGGCAGGCCGTGCAAAGTGGCCTCCGGGCCCGCGAGACAATGCAGGGTGCCCTCGGTGTGCCCCTGAGAAATGGTTAACCAAACGAAGGACAGTGCGGCTCGGATTGCATTGGCAGGCCGTGCAAAGGGGCCCCCGGGCCCGCGAGACGTTACAGGTTGCCCTCGGTGTGCCCCTGAGAAATGGTTAACCAATTGGACTTAGTCTCTGGCAGAGAGGCAAAGTGTTTTCCAGAGAAATGGTTAACCAATTGGACTTAGTCTCTGGCGGAGAGACAAAGTGTTTTCAAGAGAAATGGATAACCAATTGGACTTAGTCTCTGGCAGAGAGGCAAAGTGTTTTCACGAGAAATGGTTAACCAATTGGACTTTGTCTCTGGCAGAGAGGCAAAGTGTTTTCAAGAGAAATGGTTAACCAATTGGACTTAGTCTCTGGCGGAGAGACAAAGTGTTATCAAGAGAAATGGTTAACCAATTGGACTTAGTCTCTGGCAGAGAGGCAAAGTGTTTTCAAGAGAAATGGTTAACCAATTGGACTTGGTCTCTGGCAGAGAGGCAAAGTGTTTTCAAGAGAAATGGTTAACCAATTGGACTTAGTCTCTGGCGGAGAGACAAAGTGTTTTCAAGAGAAATGGTTAACCAATTGGACTTCGTCTCTGGCAGAGAGGCAAAGTGTTTTCAAGAGAAATGGTTAACCAATTGGACTTGGTCTCTGAACGGCAGGCAAATTGTGGCCTTGAGAAATGATTAACCAATTGGACTTAGTCTCTGGCGGAGAGGCAAAGTGTTTTCTCGAGAAATAATTAACCAATGAGGCCAATGGACCTCGGGTTGCATTGGCAGGCCGGGCAATGAGGCTCTTGGGCCCGCGAGAGCAAAATCCGTGCACAGACGGAAGTCCATGAGGTCAGATCCGAGGCCTTTACCCGGCACCCGGTGGGGGTATTCCCGCAGAGAGTAGCGAATCTGCCCGGCGACGGGTCAAGTTGCAATTTCTGGCATGCCACTCCTGGAGCTGGTTCATGAGTTCCCCGCGGAAGTCCCGATGAGGAAAGGGCAAAATGGCGTTTTGCGGGCTTTTAGGGCCTCCTGGACGGTAGGACTACCGCCCGACCTTACGGTTGGAATTGTTGGCAGGGGAGGTTGGCGGGGTACCTGCAGAATAGTAGGAGGTGGCAAATCGAGAATCGGTCGACATCGCCAAAAACCTTCTCGAGCCTCCAGGTCTGCAGGGACCGACCCAGGCTGCCGCCAAACCGACCGACAGGCCCTGCCGGCGGCCATTTTTGGCCATTTTCGGCATTTTTCGCCTCTTTCGGCCGGGATGGAAAAGCGGCGGCCTGAAGCCCGGGCCTGCCCGGGGAGGCCTCCTAATCGCCCGGGGGACCGGATTTGCCCCGGTGAGAGCCCCCGAAACGTCCCGAAGCCGGCCGGGAAGGCGGCCAAGGGCGAAGCACCTCGCATTGCGTTGGCAGGCCGTGCAAAGTGGCCTCCGGGCCCGCGAGACAATGCAGGGTGCCCTCGGTGTGCCCCTGAGAAATGGTTAACCAAACGAAGGACAGTGCGGCTCGGATTGCATTGGCAGGCCGTGCAAAGGGGCCCCCGGGCCCGCGAGACGTTACAGATTGCCCTCGGTGAGCCCCTGAGAAATGGTTAACCAATTGGACTTAGTCTCTGGCAGAGAGACAAAGTGTTTTCACGAGAAATGGTTAACCAATTGGACTTAGTCTCTGGCAGAGAGGCAAAGTGTTTTCAAGAGAAATGGTTAACCAATTGGACTTAGTCTCTGGCAGAGAGGCAAAGTGTTTTCACGAGAAATGGTTAACCAATTGGACTTAGTCTCTGGCGGAGAGGCAAAGTGTTTTCAAGAGAAATGGTTAACCAATTGGACTTAGTCTCTGGCGGAGAGACAAAGTGTTTTCAAGAGAAATGGTTAACCAATTGGACTTCGTCTCTGGCAGAGAGGCAAAGTGTTTTCAAGAGAAATGGTTAACCAATTGGACTTGGTCTCTGAACGGCAGGCAAATTGTGGCCTTGAGAAATGATTAACCAATTGGACTTAGTCTCTGGCGGAGAGGCAAAGTGTTTTCACGAGAAATGGTTAACCAATTGGACTTAGTCTCTGGCGGAGAGACAAAGTGTTTTCCAGAGAAATGGATAACCAATTGGACTTAGTCTCTGGCAGAGAGGCAAAGTGTTTTCACGAGAAATGGTTAACCAATTGGACTTAGTCTCTGGCAGAGAGGCAAAGTGTTTTCAAGAGAAATGGTTAACCAATTGGACTTAGTCTCTGGCAGAGAGGCAAAGTGTTTTCAAGAGAAATGGTTAACCAATTGGACTTGGTCTCTGAACGGCAGGCAAATTGTGGCCTTGAGAAATGATTAACCAATTGGACTTAGTCTCTGGCGGAGAGGCAAAGTGTTTTCACGAGAAATGGTTAACCAATTGGACTTAGTCTCTGGCGGAGAGACAAAGTGTTTTCCAGAGAAATGGATAACCAATTGGACTTAGTCTCTGGCAGAGAGGCAAAGTGTTTTCACGAGAAATGGTTAACCAATTGGACTTAGTCTCTGGCAGAGAGGCAAAGTGTTTTCAAGAGAAATGGTTAACCAATTGGACTTAGTCTCTGGCAGAGAGGCAAAGTGTTTTCAAGAGAAATGGTTAACCAATTGGACTTAGTCTCTGAACGGCAGGCAAATTGTGGCCTTGAGAAATGATTAACCAATTGGACTTAGTCTCTGGCCGAGAGGCAAAGTGTTTTCTCGAGAAATAATTAACCAATGAGGCCAATGGACCTCGGGTTGCATTGGCAGGCCGGGCAATGAGGCTCTTGGGCCCGCGAGAGCAAAATCCGTGCACAGACGGAAGTCCATGAGGTCAGATCCGAGGCCTTTACCCGGCACCCGGTGGGGGTATTCCCGCAGAGAGTAGCGAATCTGCCCGGCGACGGGTCAAGTTGCAATTTCTGGCATGCCACTCATGGAGCTGGTTAATGAGTTCCCCGCGGAAGTCCCGATGAGGAAAGGGCAAAATGGCGTTTTGCGGGCTTTGGGGCCTCTTCGTCGGTAGGACTACCGCCCGACCTTACGGTTGGAATTGTCGGCAGGGGAGGTTGGCGGGGTACCTGCAGAATAGTAGGAGGTGGCAAATCGAGAATCGGTCGACATCGCCAAAAACCTTCTCGAGCCTCCAGGTCTGCAGGGACCGACCCAGGCTGCCGCCAAACCGACCGACAGGCCCTGCCGGCGGCCATTTTTGGCCATTTTCGGCATTTTTCGCCTCTTTCGGCCGGGATGGAAAAGCGGCGGCCTGAAGCCCGGGCCTGCCCGGGGAGGCCTCCTAATCGCCCGGGGGACCGGATTTGCCCCGGTGAGAGCCCCCGAAACGTCCCGAAGCCGGCCGGGAAGGCGGCCAAGGGCGAAGCACCTCGCATTGCGTTGGCAGGCCGTGCAAAGTGGCCTCCGGGCCCGCGAGACAATGCAGGGTGCCCTCGGTGTGCCCCTGAGAAATGGTTAACCAAACGAAGGACAGTGCGGCTCGGATTGCATTGGCAGGCCGTGCAAAGGGGCCCCCGGGCCCGCGAGACGTTACAGGTTGCCCTCGGTGTGCCCCTGAGAAATGGTTAACCAATTGGACTTAGTCTCTGGCAGAGAGGCAAAGTGTTTTCCAGAGAAATGGTTAACCAATTGGACTTAGTCTCTGGCGGAGAGACAAAGTGTTTTCAAGAGAAATGGATAACCAATTGGACTTAGTCTCTGGCAGAGAGGCAAAGTGTTTTCACGAGAAATGGTTAACCAATTGGACTTAGTCTCTGGCAGAGAGGCAAAGTGTTTTCAAGAGAAATGGTTAACCAATTGGACTTAGTCTCTGGCGGAGAGACAAAGTGTTATCAAGAGAAATGGTTAACCAATTGGACTTAGTCTCTGGCAGAGAGGCAAAGTGTTTTCAAGAGAAATGGTTAACCAATTGGACTTGGTCTCTGGCAGAGAGGCAAAGTGTTTTCAAGAGAAATGGTTAACCAATTGGACTTAGTCTCTGGCGGAGAGACAAAGTGTTTTCAAGAGAAATGGTTAACCAATTGGACTTCGTCTCTGGCAGAGAGGCAAAGTGTTTTCAAGAGAAATGGTTAACCAATTGGACTTGGTCTCTGAACGGCAGGCAAATTGTGGCCTTGAGAAATGATTAACCAATTGGACTTAGTCTCTGGCGGAGAGGCAAAGTGTTTTCACGAGAAATGGTTAACCAATTGGACTTAGTCTCTGGCGGAGAGACAAAGTGTTTTCCAGAGAAATGGATAACCAATTGGACTTAGTCTCTGGCAGAGAGGCAAAGTGTTTTCACGAGAAATGGTTAACCAATTGGACTTAGTCTCTGGCAGAGAGGCAAAGTGTTTTCAAGAGAAATGGTTAACCAATTGGACTTAGTCTCTGGCAGAGAGGCAAAGTGTTTTCAAGAGAAATGGTTAACCAATTGGACTTGGTCTCTGAACGGCAGGCAAATTGTGGCCTTGAGAAATGATTAACCAATTGGACTTAGTCTCTGGCGGAGAGGCAAAGTGTTTTCACGAGAAATGGTTAACCAATTGGACTTAGTCTCTGGCGGAGAGACAAAGTGTTTTCCAGAGAAATGGATAACCAATTGGACTTAGTCTCTGGCAGAGAGGCAAAGTGTTTTCACGAGAAATGGTTAACCAATTGGACTTAGTCTCTGGCAGAGAGGCAAAGTGTTTTCAAGAGAAATGGTTAACCAATTGGACTTAGTCTCTGGCAGAGAGGCAAAGTGTTTTCAAGAGAAATGGTTAACCAATTGGACTTGGTCTCTGAACGGCAGGCAAATTGTGGCCTTGAGAAATGATTAACCAATTGGACTTAGTCTCTGGCGGAGAGGCAAAGTGTTTTCACGAGAAATGGTTAACCAATTGGACTTAGTCTCTGGCGGAGAGACAAAGTGTTTTCCAGAGAAATGGATAACCAATTGGACTTAGTCTCTGGCAGAGAGGCAAAGTGTTTTCACGAGAAATGGTTAACCAATTGGACTTAGTCTCTGGCAGAGAGGCAAAGTGTTTTCAAGAGAAATGGTTAACCAATTGGACTTAGTCTCTGGCAGAGAGGCAAAGTGTTTTCAAGAGAAATGGTTAACCAATTGGACTTAGTCTCTGAACGGCAGGCAAATTGTGGCCTTGAGAAATGATTAACCAATTGGACTTAGTCTCTGGCCGAGAGGCAAAGTGTTTTCTCGAGAAATAATTAACCAATGAGGCCAATGGACCTCGGGTTGCATTGGCAGGCCGGGCAATGAGGCTCTTGGGCCCGCGAGAGCAAAATCCGTGCACAGACGGAAGTCCATGAGGTCAGATCCGAGGCCTTTACCCGGCACCCGGTGGGGGTATTCCCGCAGAGAGTAGCGAATCTGCCCGGCGACGGGTCAAGTTGCAATTTCTGGCATGCCACTCATGGAGCTGGTTAATGAGTTCCCCGCGGAAGTCCCGATGAGGAAAGGGCAAAATGGCGTTTTGCGGGCTTTGGGGCCTCTTCGTCGGTAGGACTACCGCCCGACCTTACGGTTGGAATTGTCGGCAGGGGAGGTTGGCGGGGTACCTGCAGAATAGTAGGAGGTGGCAAATCGAGAATCGGTCGACATCGCCAAAAACCTTCTCGAGCCTCCAGGTCTGCAGGGACCGACCCAGGCTGCCGCCAAACCGACCGACAGGCCCTGCCGGCGGCCATTTTTGGCCATTTTCGGCATTTTTCGCCTCTTTCGGCCGGGATGGAAAAGCGGCGGCCTGAAGCCCGGGCCTGCCCGGGGAGGCCTCCTAATCGCCCGGGGGACCGGATTTGCCCCGGTGAGAGCCCCCGAAACGTCCCGAAGCCGGCCGGGAAGGCGGCCAAGGGCGAAGCACCTCGCATTGCGTTGGCAGGCCGTGCAAAGTGGCCTCCGGGCCCGCGAGACAATGCAGGGTGCCCTCGGTGTGCCCCTGAGAAATGGTTAACCAAACGAAGGACAGTGCGGCTCGGATTGCATTGGCAGGCCGTGCAAAGGGGCCCCCGGGCCCGCGAGACGTTACAGATTGCCCTCGGTGAGCCCCTGAGAAATGGTTAACCAATTGGACTTAGTCTCTGGCAGAGAGACAAAGTGTTTTCACGAGAAATGGTTAACCAATTGGACTTAGTCTCTGGCGGAGAGACAAAGTGTTTTCAAGAGAAATGGATAACCAATTGGACTTAGTCTCTGGCAGAGAGGCAAAGTGTTTTCACGAGAAATGGTTAACCAATTGGACTTAGTCTCTGGCGGAGAGGCAAAGTGTTTTCAAGAGAAATGATTAACCAATTGGACTTAGTCTCTGGCGGAGAGACAAAGTGTTTTCAAGAGAAATGGTTAACCAATTGGACTTAGTCTCTGGCAGAGAGGCAAAGTGTTTTCAAGAGAAATGGTTAACCAATTGGACTTAGTCTCTGGCAGAGAGGCAAAGTGTTTTCCAGAGAAATGGTTAACCAATTGGACTTAGTCTCTGGCGGAGAGGCAAAGTGTTTTCACGAGAAATGGTTAACCAATTGGACTTAGTCTCTGGCAGAGAGGCAAAGTGTTTTCAAGAGAAATGGTTAACCAATTGGACTTAGTCTCTGGCGGAGAGACAAAGTGTTTTCAAGAGAAATGGTTAACCAATTGGACTTAGTCTCTGGCAGAGAGGCAAAGTGGTTTCAAGAGAAATGGTTAACCAATTGGACTTGGTCTCTGAACGGCAGGCAAATTGTGGCCTTGAGAAATGATTAACCAATTGGACTTAGTCTCTGGAGGAGAGACAAAGTGTTTTCACGAGAAATGGTTAACCAATTGGACTTAGTCTCTGGCAGAGAGGCAAAGTGTTTTCAAGAGAAATGGTTAACCAATTGGACTTGGTCTCTGAACGGCAGGCAAATTGTGGCCTTGAGAAATGATTAACCAATTGGACTTAGTCTCTGGAGGAGAGACAAAGTGTTTTCACGAGAAATGGTTAACCAATTGGACTTAGTCTCTGGCAGAGAGGCAAAGTGTTTTCAAGAGAAATGGTTAACCAATTGGACTTGGTCTCTGAACGGCAGGCAAATTGTGGCCTTGAGAAATGATTAACCAATTGGACTTAGTCTCTGGCGGAGAGACAAAGTGTTTTCACGAGAAATGGTTAACCAATTGGACTTAGTCTCTGGCAGAGAGACAAAGTGTATTCACGAGAAATGGTTAACCAATTGGACTTTTTCTCTGGCAGAGAGGCAAAGTGTTTTCACGAGAAATGGATAACCAATTGGACTTAGTCTCTGGCAGAGAGGCAAAGTGTTTTCAAGAGAAATGGTTAACCAATTGGACTTAGTCTCTGGCAGAGAGGCAAAGCGTTTTCCTGAGAAATGGTTAACCAATTGGACTTAGTCTCTGGCAGAGAGGCAAAGTGTTTTCCTGAGAAATGGTTAACCAATTGGACTTAGTCTGTGAACAGCAGGCAAATTGCGGCCATGAGAAATGGTTAACCAATTGGACTTAGTCTCTGGCAGAGAGGCAAAGTGTTTTCCTGAGAAATGGTTAACCAATTGGACTTAGTCTCTGGCGGAGAGGCAAAGTGTTTCCCGTTGTAATGGTTGGCCAATGCACTTCGGATTGCGTTGGTAGGCCGTGGAAAGTGGCTCTTGGGCCCGCGAGAGCAAAATCCGTGCGCAGACGGAAGTCCATGAGGTCAGATCCGAGGCCTTTACCCGGCACCCGGTGGAGGTATTCCCGCAGAGAGTAGCGGGTGTGCCCGGCGACGGGTCAAGTTGCAATTTCTGGCATACCACTCCTGGAGCTCGTTAATGAGTTCCCCTCGGAAGTCCCGATGAGAAAATGGCAAAATGGCGTTTTGCGGGCTTTGGGGCCTCCTGGACGGTAGGCCTACCGCCCGACCTTACGGTTGCAATTGTTGGCAGGGGAGGTTGGCGGGGTACCCGGAGATTTTCGGGGACACGATTTTCAGAACATTTTCAGACAACGGTCACACTTTAAAAATGCCCAGAAAAGTGCGACTTTGAGGGTGGTAAGCGTTTTCAAATAGAATACCTTTCAAAGAGCTCTCGGAAGTCCTATATGAGGATTT
>NW_027597813.1:2500-27500 GCF_964194155.1 Cetorhinus maximus | reverse complement strand
CCAGCCCAGCAGCTCCAGGGGCTAAGTACGTGTGGGTAAATGGTTAACCAGTTAGCAGGCAGGGCAGCCGGCCGGTAATTGGAGCCGCCCGCCCGGCCATCGGGCTGCAGTTAGGTGCCGACCAGCCCAGCAGCTCCAGGGGCGAAGTGCATGTGGGTAAATGATTAACCAGTTAGCAGGCAGGGCAACCGGCCGGTAATTATAGCCGACCTCCCGGCCATACGGGTGCAGTTAGGTGCCGAACAGCCCAGCAGCTCCAGGGGCTAAGTACATGTGGGTAAATGGTTAACCAGTTAGCAGGCAGGGAAGCCGGCCGGTAATTGAGGCCGCCCGCCGGGCCATAGGGCTGCAGTTAGGTGCCGACCAGCCCAGCAGCTCCTGGGGCTACGTACATGTGGGTAAATGATTAACCAGTTAGCAGGCAGGGCAGCCGGCCGGTAATTGGAGCCGCCCGCCCGGCCATAGGGCTGCAGTTAGGTGCCGACCAGCCCAGCGGCTCCAGGGGCGAAGTGCATGTGGGTAAATGATTAACCAGTTAGCAGGCAGGGCAAACGGCCGGTAATTAGAGCCGACCTCCCGGCCATACGGGTGCAGTTAGGTGCCGACCAGCCCAGCAGCTCCAGGGGCTAAGTACGTGTGGGTAAATGGTTAACCAGTTAGCAGGCAGGGCAGCCGGCCGGTAATTGGAGTCGACCGCCCGGCCATAGGGCTGCAGTTAGGTGCCGACCAGCCCAGCGGCTCCAGGGGCGAAGTGCATGTGGGTAAATGATTAACCAGTTAGCAGGCAGGGCAACCGGCCGGTAATTAGAGCCGACCTCCCGGCCATACGGGTGCAGTTAGGTGCCGACCAGCCCAGCAGCTCCAGGGGCTAAGTACGTGTGGGTAAATGGTTAACCAGTTAGCAGGCAGGGCAGCCGGCCGGTAATTGAGGCCGCCCGCCCGGCCATAGGGCTGCAGTTAGGTGCCGACCAGCCCAGCAGCTCCTGGGGCTAAGTACATGTGGGTAAAGGATTAACCAGTTAGCAGGCAGGGCAGCCGGCCGGTAATTGGAGCCGCCCGCCCGCTCATCAGGGTGCAGTTAGGTGCAGAACAGCCCATCAGCTCCAGGGGCTAAGTACATGTGGG
Source organism: Cetorhinus maximus (assembly GCF_964194155.1). Taxonomy (NCBI): domain Eukaryota; kingdom Metazoa; phylum Chordata; class Chondrichthyes; order Lamniformes; family Cetorhinidae; genus Cetorhinus; species Cetorhinus maximus. The sequence goes on along the minus strand of NW_027597813.1, from coordinate 26,375 downwards.
TAAATGGTTAACCAGTTAGCAGGCAGGGCAGCCGGCCGGTAAATAGAGCCACCCGCCCGGTGATAAGGGTGCAGTTAGGTGCCGACAGGCCCAGCAGCTCCAGGGGCTAAGTACATGTGGGTAAATGGTTAACCAGTCAGCAGGCAGAGCAGCCGGCCGGCAATTAGAGCCGCCCGCCCGCTAATCAGGGTGCAGATAGGTGCAGAACAGCCCATCATTTTCCAGGGGCTAAGTACATGTGGGTAAATGGTTAACCAGTTAGCAGGCAGAGCAGCCGGCCGGCAATTAGAGCCGCCCGCCCGCTAATCAAGGTGCAGTTAGGTGCAGAACAGCCCATCATTTTCCAGGGGCTAAGTACATGTGGGTAAATTGTTAACCAGTTAGCAGGCAGGGCAGCCGGCCGGCCGGTAATTAGAGCCGCCCGCCCGGTGATAAGGGTGCAGTTAGGTCCCGGCCAGCCCAGCAGCTCCAGGGGCTAAGTACATGTGGGTAAATGGTGAACCAGTTAGCAGGCAGGGCAGCCGGCCGGCCGGTAATTAGAGCCGCCCGCCCGGTGATAAGGGTGCAGTTAGGTGCCGGCCAGCCCAGCAGCTCCAGGGGCTAAGTACATGCGGGTAAATGGTTAACCAGTTAGCAGGCAGGGCAGCCGGCCGGCAATTAGAGCCGCCCGCCCGCTAATCAGGGTGCAGTTCGGTGCAGAACAGCCCATCAGCTCCAGGGGCTAAGTACATGTGGGTAAATGGTTAACCAGTTAGCAGGCAGGGCAGCCGGCCGGTAATTAGAGCCGACCTCCCGGCCATTACGGGTGCAGTTAGGTGCCGACCAGCCCAGCAGCTCCAGGGGCTAAGTACATGTGGGTAAATGATTAACCAGTTAGCAGGCAGGGCAGCCGGCCGGTAATTAGAGCCGACCTCCCGGCCATAGGGCTGCAGTTAGGTGCCGACCAGCCCAGCAGCTCCAGGGGCTAAGTACATGTGGGTAAATGATGAACCAGTTAGCAGGCAGGGCAGCCGGCCGCTAATTACAGCCGCCCGCCCGCTAGTAAGGGTGCAGTTAGGTGCAGGACAGCCCATCAGTTTCCAGGGGCTAAGTACATGTGGGTAAATGGTTAACCAGTTAGCAAGGCAGGGCAGCCGGCCGGCCGGTAATTAGAGCCGGCCGCCTGTCCGCCCGCTAGTAAGGGTGCAGTTAGGTGCAGAACAGCCCATCAGTTTCCAGGGGCTAAGTACATGTGGGTCAATGGTGAACCAGTTAGCAGGCAGAGCAGCCGGCCGGCAATTAGAGCCGCCCGCCCGCTAATCAGGGTGCAGTTAGGTGCAGGACAGCCCATCAGTTTCCAGGGGCTAAGTACATGTGGGTAAATGGTTAACCAGTTAGCAGGCAGGGCAGCCGGCCGGCCGGTAATTAGAGCCGGCCGCCTGTCCGCCCACTAATAAGGGTGCAGTTAGGTGCAGAACAGCCCATCAGTTTCCAGGGGCTAAGTACATGTGGGTAAATGGTTAACCAGTTCGCAGGCAGAGCAGCCGGCCGGCAATTAGAGCCGCCCGCCCGCTAATCAGGGTGCAGTTAGGTGCAGAACAGCCCATCAGCTCCAGGGTCTAAGTACATGTGGGTAAATGGTTAACCAGCTAGCAAGGCAGGGCAGCCGGCCGGCCGGTAATTAGAGCCGGCCGCCTGTCCGCCCGCTAATAAGGGTGCAGTTAGGTGCAGAACAGCCCCTCAGTTTCCTGGGCCTAAGTACATGTGGGTCAATGGTTAACCAGTTAGCAGGCAGAGCAGCCGGCCGGCAATTAGAGCCGCCCGCCCACTAATCAGTGTGCAGTTAGGTGCAGAACAGCCCATCAGCTCCAGGGGCTAAGTACATGTGGGTAAATGGTTAACCAGTTAGCAGGCAGGGCAGCCGGCCGGGAAATAGAGCCGGCCGCCTGTCCGCCCGCTACTAAGGGTGCTGTTAGGTGCAGAACAGCCCATCATTTTCCAGGGGCTAAGTACATGTGGGTAAATGGTGAACCAGTTAGCAGGCAGGGCAGCCGGCCGGTAATTACAGCCGCCCGCCCGCTAATAAGGGTGCAGTTAGGTGCAGAACAGCCCATCAGCTTCCAGGGGCTAAGTACATGTGGGTAAATGGTGAACCAGTTAGCAGGCAGGGCAGCCGGCCGGCCGGTAATTAGAGCCGGCCGCCTGTCCGCCCGCTAATAAGGGTGCAGTTAGGTGCAGAACAGCCCCTCTGTTTCCAGGGGCTAAGTACATGTGGGTCAATGGTTAACCAGTTAGCAGGCAGAGCAGCCGGCCGGCAATTACAGCCGCCCGCCCGCTAATCAGGGTGCAGTTAGGTGCAGAACAGCCCATCAGTATCCAGGGGCTAAGTACATGTGGGTAAAGGGTTTACCAGTTAGCAGGCAGGGCAGCCGGCCGGCCGGCAATTAGTGCCGACCTCCCGGCAACAAGGGTGCAGTTAGGTCGCCGACCAGCCCAGCAGCTCCAGGGGCTAAGTATATGTGAGTAAATGGTTGACCAGTTAAGCAGGCATGGCAGCCGGCCGGTAAGCGGAGCGTCCCGCCCCGTAATACGGGTGCAGTTAGCTGCAGAACACACCGGCAGGTCCAGGGACGAAGTAGTGGACGGGGAAACGGTTAACCAGTTAACAGGCAGGGCAGCCGTACGGGCAGTAGAGCCGCCCGCCCCGTAATACGGGTGCAGTTCGCGGCAGACCAGCCCCGCAGCTCAAAAGTCTAAGTGGAGAACGGGGAACCGGTTGACCGGTGAGCCGAAGCATGCCAGCAGGCAGGGAAGGTGCAAAAAGGGCCGATAAGACCGAACCGGCACGAGTAACAGGCTGCCGGGGGCGGGTTCCCAGCAAACCAGGTGAGGGGGCGTGGCCGGAGGCCGCGCAGCAGAGCCGCCCGCCCGTGAGTACGGTTAGAGGCAGCAGCGGGCTTCCCCAGCAGGGCAGAAGCCGAAGTGGAGGGAGCGAAATGGTTAACCAGCGAGCAGGCAGCATTCCGGCAGGGCTGGAGGGCGAAAAACGGCGTAAAATAACGGACCGGCAGGAGGAAATGGCTGCCGGGGGGCGGACCCAGAGCCCCCACGTGAGGGGGCGGTTCGGGAGGCAGAGCCGCGCATGCGCGGTTGGAAAACGCGTCACGTCGGAGCAGGGTGAAATCATTAACCAGTCGGCCGCTTCGACGTCGGCTGGCCGGGCCGAGGAGGGTCGGACCGGGGAAAGGTTCCCGGTTTCGTGTCCGTCGGGTGGTCCCGAGTGCGGCAGGAAAAAATCCGGAATCCTGGGAGCCTTTTTTAAAAAAGAACCGGTCCGGGATGGGGTCGGATTTGGAAGCGTTTGCGGGGCCTAGGCGCCTCTTCGTCGGCATGACTACCGGACGGTCACCCGCCGATCGGCATTTGCGATTTGTTGGCTGGGGAGGTTGGCGGGGTACCTGCAGAATAGTAGGAGGTGGCAAATCGAGAATCGGTCGACATCGCCAAGTGCCTTCTCGAGCCTCCAGGTCTGCAGGGACCGACCCAGGCTGCCCCCAAACCGACCGCGAGGCCGTGCCGGGCGGCCATTTTTGGCCATTTTCGGCATTTTTCGCGTCTTTCGGTAGGTCACGGAAAGCGGCGGCCTGAAGCCCGGGCGTGCCCGGGGAAGGCTCCCCTTCGCCCGCGGGACCGGATTTGCCCCGGAAACGTCCCGAAGCCGGCCGGGAAGGCGGTTTCGAGGGCGAAGCACCTCCGATTGCCTTCGCAAGGCCGGGGAAAGTGGCCCCTGGGCCCGGGAGAGCAAAATCCGTGCGAGGACGGAAGCCCATGAGGTCAGATCCGAGGCTCTTACCCGGCGCCCGGTGGGGGTATTCCCGCAAAGAACAGCGAGTGCGCCCGGCGACGGGTCAAGTTGCAATTTCTGGCATGCCACTCCTGGAGCTGGTTCATGAGTTCCCCTCGGAAGTCCCGATGAGGAAAGGGCAAAATGGCGTTTTGCGGGCTTTGGGGCCTCTTCGTCGGTAGGACTACCGCCCGACCTTACGGTTGGAATTGTCGGCAGGGGAGGTTGGCGGGGTACCTGCAGAATAGTAGGAGGTGGCAAATCGAGAATCGGTCGACCTCGCCAAACGCCTTCTCGAGCCTCCAGGTCTGCAGGGACCGACCCAGGCTGCCGCCAAACCGACCGAGAGGCCCTGCCGGCGGCCATTTTTGGCCATTTTCGGCATTTTTCGCCTCTTTCGGCCGGGATGGAAAAGCGGCGGACTGAAGCCCGGGCCTGCCCGGGGAAGCCTCCTAATCGCCCGGGGGACCGGATTTGCCCCGGTGAGAGCCCCCGAAACGTCCCGAAGCCGGCCGGGAAGGCGGCCAAGGGCGAAGCACCTCGCATTGCGTTGGCAGGCCGTGCAAAGTGGCCTCCGGGCCCGCGAGACAATGCAGGGTGCCCTCGGTGTGCCCCTGAGAAATGGTTAACCAAACGAAGGACAGTGCGCCTCGGATTGCATTGGCTGGCCGTGCAAAGGGGCCCCCGGGCCCGCGAGACGTTACAGATTGCCCTCGGTGTGCCCCTGAGAAATGGTTAACCAATTGGACTTAGTCTCTGGCGGAGAGGCAAAGTGTTTTCACGAGAAATGGTTAACCAATTGGACTTAGTCTCTGGCAGAGAGGCAAAGTGTTTTCCTGAGAAATGGTTAACCAATTGGACTTAGTCTCTGGCGGAGAGGCAAAGTGTTTTCAAGAGAAATGATTAACCAATTGGACTTAGTCTCTGGCGGAGAGACAAAGTGTTTTCAAGAGAAATGGTTAACCAATTGGACTTAGTCTCTGGCAGAGAGGCAAAGTGTTTTCAAGAGAAATGGTTAACCAATTGGACTTAGTCTCTGGCAGAGAGGCAAAGTGTTTTCCAGAGAAATGGTTAACCAATTGGACTTAGTCTCTGGCGGAGAGACAAAGTGTTTTCAAGAGAAATGGATAACCAATTGGACTTAGTCTCTGGCAGAGAGGCAAAGTGTTTTCACGAGAAATGGTTAACCAATTGGACTTAGTCTCTGGCAGAGAGGCAAAGTGTTTTCAAGAGAAATGGTTAACCAATTGGACTTAGTCTCTGGCGGAGAGACAAAGTGTTTTCAAGAGAAATGGTTAACCAATTGGACTTAGTCTCTGGCAGAGAGGCAAAGTGTTTTCCTGAGAAATGGTTAACCAATTGGACTTAGTCTCTGGCGGAGAGGCAAAGTGTTTTCAAGAGAAATGGTTAACCAATTGGACTTAGTCTCTGGCGGAGAGGCAAAGTGTTTTCACGAGAAATGGTTAACCAATTGGACTTAGTCTCTGAACGGCAGGCAAATTGTGGCCTTGAGAAATGATTAACCAATTGGACTTAGTCTCTGGCGGAGAGGCAAAGTGTTTTCTCGAGAAATAATGAACCAATGAGGACAATGGACCTCGGTTTGCATTGGCAGGCCGGGCAAAGTGGCTCTTGGGCCCGCGAGAGCAAAATCCGTGCACAGACGGAAGTCCATGAGGTCAGATCCGAGGCCTTTACCCGGCACCCGGTGGGGGTATTCCCGCAGAGAGTAGCGAATCTGCCCGGCGACGGGTCAAGTTGCAATTTCTGGCATGCCACTCCTGGAGCTGGTTAATGAGTTCCCCTCGGAAGTCCCGATGAGGAAAGGGTAAAATGGCGTTTTGCGGGCTTTTAGGGCCTCCTGGACGGTAGGACTACCGCCCGACCTTACGGTTGGAATTGTTGGCAGGGGAGGTTGGCGGGGTACCTGCAGAATAGTAGGAGGTGGCAAATCGAGAATCGGTCGACATCGCCAAAAACCTTCTCGAGCCTCCAGGTCTGCAGGGACCGACCCAGGCTGCCGCCAAACCGACCGACAGGCCCTGCCGGCGGCCATTTTTGGCCATTTTCGGCATTTTTCGCCTCTGTCGGCCGGGATGGAAAAGCGGCGGCCTGAAGCCCGGGCCTGCCCGGGGAGGCCTCCTAATCGCCCGGGGGACCGGATTTGCCCCGGTGAGAGCCCCGGAAACGTCCCGAAGCCGGCCGGGAAGGCGGCCAAGGGCGAAGCACCTCGGATTGCATTGGCAGGCCGTGCAAAGTGGCCTCCGGGCCCGCGAGACAATGCAGGGTGCCCTCGGTGTGCCCCTGAGAAATGGTTAACCAAACGAAGGACAGTGCGCCTCGGATTGCATTGGCAGGCCGTGCAAAGGGGCCCCCGGGCCCGCGAGACGTTACAGATTGCCCTCGGTGAGCCCCTGAGAAATGGTTAACCAATTGGACTTAGTCTCTGGCAGAGAGGCAAAGTGTTTTCACGAGAAATGGTTAACCAATTGGACTTAGTCTCTGGCAGAGAGGCAAAGTGTTTTCAAGAGAAATGGTTAACCAATTGGACTTGGTCTCTGAACGGCAGGCAAATTGTGGCCTTGAGAAATGATTAACCAATTGGACTGAGTCTCTGAACGGCAGGCAAATTGTGGCCTTGAGAAATGATTAACCAATTGGACTTAGTCTCTGGCGGAGAGGCAAAGTGTTTTCACGAGAAATGGTTAACCAATTGGACTTAGTCTCTGGCAGAGAGGCAAAGTGTTTTCCTGAGAAATGGTTAACCAATTGGACTTCGTCTCTGGCGGAGAGGCAAAGTGTTTTCAAGAGAAATGATTAACCAATTGGACTTAGTCTCTGGAGGAGAGACAAAGTGTTTTCAAGAGAAATGGTTAACCAATTGGACTTAGTCTCTGGCAGAGAGGCAAAGTGTTTTCAAGAGAAATGGTTAACCAATTGGACTTAGTCTCTGGCAGAGAGGCAAAGTGTTTTCCAGAGAAATGGTTAACCAATTGGACTTAGTCTCTGGCGGAGAGACAAAGTGTTTTCACGAGAAATGGTTAACCAATTGGACTTAGTCTCTGGCAGAGAGGCAAAGTGTTTTCAAGAGAAATGGTTAACCAATTGGACTTAGTCTCTGGCGGAGAGGCAAAGTGTTTTCTCGAGAAATAATTAACCAATGAGGCCAATGGACCTCGGGTTGCATTGGCAGGCCGGGCAATGAGGCTCTTGGGCCCGCGAGAGCAAAATCCGTGCACAGACGGAAGTCCATGAGGTCAGATCCGAGGCCTTTACCCGGCACCCGGTGGGGGTATTCCCGCAGAGAGTAGCGAATCTGCCCGGCGACGGGTCAAGTTGCAATTTCTGGCATGCCACTCATGGAGCTGGTTAATGAGTTCCCCGCGGAAGTCCCGATGAGGAAAGGGCAAAATGGCGTTTTGCGGGCTTTGGGGCCTCTTCGTCGGTAGGACTACCGCCCGACCTTACGGTTGGAATTGTCGGCAGGGGAGGTTGGCGGGGTACCTGCAGAATAGTAGGAGGTGGCAAATCGAGAATCGGTCGACATCGCCAAAAACCTTCTCGAGCCTCCAGGTCTGCAGGGACCGACCCAGGCTGCCGCCAAACCGACCGAGAGGCCCTGCCGGCGGCCATTTTTGGCCATTTTCGGCATTTTTCGCCTCTTTCGGCCGGGATGGAAAAGCGGCGGCCTGAAGCCCGGGCCTGCCCGGGGAGGCCTCCTAATCGCCCGGGGGACCGGATTTGCCCCGGTGAGAGCCCCCGAAACGTCCCGAAGCCGGCCGGGAAGGCGGCCAAGGGCGAAGCACCTCGCATTGCGTTGGCAGGCCGTGCAAAGTGGCCTCCGGGCCCGCGAGACAATGCAGGGTGCCCTCGGTGTGCCCCTGAGAAATGGTTAACCAAACGAAGGACAGTGCGGCTCGGATTGCATTGGCAGGCCGTGCAAAGGGGCCCCCGGGCCCGCGAGACGTTACAGATTGCCCTCGGTGAGCCCCTGAGAAATGGTTAACCAATTGGACTTAGTCTCTGGCAGAGAGGCAAAGTGTTTTCAAGAGAAATGGTTAACCAATTGGACTTAGTCTCTGGCGGAGAGGCAAAGTGTTTTCAAGAGAAATGGTTAACCAATTGGACTTAGTCTCTGGCAGAGAGGCAAAGTGTTTTCAAGAGAAATGGTTAACCAATTGGACTTTTTCTCTGAACGGCAGGCAAATTGTGGCCTTGAGAAATGATTAACCAATTGGACTTAGTCTCTGGCGGAGAGACCAAGTATTTTCACGAGAAATGGTTAACCAATTGGACTTAGTCTCTGGCAGAGAGGCAAAGTGTTTTCACGAGAAATGGTTAACCAATTGGACTTAGTCTCTGGCAGAGAGGCAAAGTGTTTTCACGAGAAATGGTTAACCAATTGGACTTAGTCTCTGGCGGAGAGACAAAGTGTTTTCAAGAGAAATGGTTAACCAATTGGACTTAGTCTCTGGCAGAGAGGCAAAGTGTTTTCAAGAGAAATGGTTAACCAATTGGACTTGGTCTCTGAACGGCAGGCAAATTGTGGCCTTGAGAAATGATTAACCAATTGGACTTAGTCTCTGGAGGAGAGACAAAGTGTTTTCACGAGAAATGGTTAACCAATTGGACTTAGTCTCTGGCAGAGAGGCAAAGTGTTTTCACGAGAAATGGTTAACCAATTGGACTTAGTCTCTGGCAGAGAGGCAAAGTGTTTTCACGAGAAATGGTTAACCAATTGGACTTAGTCTCTGGCGGAGAGACAAAGTGTTTTCAAGAGAAATGGATAACCAATTGGACTTAGTCTCTGGCAGAGAGGCAAAGTGTTTTCACGAGAAATGGTTAACCAATTGGACTTAGTCTCTGGCGGAGAGACAAAGTGTTTTCAAGAGAAATGGTTAACCAATTGGACTTAGTCTCTGGCAGAGAGGCAAAGTGTTTTCAAGAGAAATGGTTAACCAATTGGACTTGGTCTCTGAACGGCAGGCAAATTGTGGCCTTGAGAAATGATTAACCAATTGGACTTAGTCTCTGGAGGAGAGACAAAGTGTTTTCACGAGAAATGGTTAACCAATTGGACTTAGTCTCTGGCAGAGAGGCAAAGTGTTTTCAAGAGAAATGGTTAACCAATTGGACTTGGTCTCTGAACGGCAGGCAAATTGTGGCCTTGAGAAATGATTAACCAATTGGACTTAGTCTCTGGCGGAGAGACAAAGTGTTTTCACGAGAAATGGTTAACCAATTGGACTTAGTCTCTGGCAGAGAGACAAAGTGTATTCACGAGAAATGGTTAACCAATTGGACTTAGTCTCTGGCAGAGAGGCAAAGTGTTTTCACGAGAAATGGATAACCAATTGGACTTAGTCTCTGGCAGAGAGGCAAAGTGTTTTCAAGAGAAATGGTTAACCAATTGGACTTAGTCTCTGGCAGAGAGGCAAAGCGTTTTCCTGAGAAATGGTTAACCAATTGGACTTAGTCTCTGGCAGAGAGGCAAAGTGTTTTCCTGAGAAATGGTTAACCAATTGGACTTAGTCTGTGAACAGCAGGCAAATTGCGGCCATGAGAAATGGTTAACCAATTGGACTTAGTCTCTGGCAGAGAGGCAAAGTGTTTTCCTGAGAAATGGTTAACCAATTGGACTTAGTCTCTGGCGGAGAGGCAAAGTGTTTCCCGTTGTAATGGTTGGCCAATGCACTTCGGATTGCATTGGCAGGCCGGGCAATGAGGCTCTTGGGCCCGCGAGAGCAAAATCCGTGCACAGACGGAAGTCCATGAGGTCAGATCCGAGGCCTTTACCCGGCACCCGGTGGGGGTATTCCCGCAGAGAGTAGCGAATCTGCCCGGCGACGGGTCAAGTTGCAATTTCTGGCATGCCACTCATGGAGCTGGTTAATGAGTTCCCCGCGGAAGTCCCGATGAGGAAAGGGCAAAATGGCGTTTTGCGGGCTTTGGGGCCTCTTCGTCGGTAGGACTACCGCCCGACCTTACGGTTGGAATTGTCGGCAGGGGAGGTTGGCGGGGTACCTGCAGAATAGTAGGAGGTGGCAAATCGAGAATCGGTCGACATCGCCAAAAACCTTCTCGAGCCTCCAGGTCTGCAGGGACCGACCCAGGCTGCCGCCAAACCGACCGACAGGCCCTGCCGGCGGCCATTTTTGGCCATTTTCGGCATTTTTCGCCTCTGTCGGCCGGGATGGAAAAGCGGCGGCCTGAAGCCCGGGCCTGCCCGGGGAGGCCTCCTAATCGCCCGGGGGACCGGATTTGCCCCGGTGAGAGCCCCGGAAACGTCCCGAAGCCGGCCGGGAAGGCGGCCAAGGGCGAAGCACCTCGGATTGCATTGGCAGGCCGTGCAAAGTGGCCTCCGGGCCCGCGAGACAATGCAGGGTGCCCTCGGTGTGCCCCTGAGAAATGGTTAACCAAACGAAGGACAGTGCGCCTCGGATTGCATTGGCAGGCCGTGCAAAGGGGCCCCCGGGCCCGCGAGACGTTACAGATTGCCCTCGGTGAGCCCCTGAGAAATGGTTAACCAATTGGACTTAGTCTCTGGCAGAGAGACAAAGTGTTTTCACGAGAAATGGTTAACCAATTGGACTTAGTCTCTGGCAGAGAGGCAAAGTGTTTTCACGAGAAATGGTTAACCAATTGGACTTAGTCTCTGGCAGAGAGGCAAAGTGTTTTCACGAGAAATGGTTAACCAATTGGACTTAGTCTCTGGCAGAGAGGCAAAGTGTTTTCACGAGAAATGGTTAACCAATTGGACTTAGTCTCTGGCAGAGAGGCAAAGTGTTTTCAAGAGAAATGGTTAACCAATTGGACTTGGTCTCTGAACGGCAGGCAAATTGTGGCCTTGAGAAATGATTAACCAATTGGACTTAGTCTCTGGAGGAGAGACAAAGTGTTTTCAAGAGAAATGGTTAACCAATTGGACTTGGTCTCTGAACGGCAGGCAAATTGTGGCCTTGAGAAATGATTAACCAATTGGACTTAGTCTCTGGCGGAGAGACAAAGTGTTTTCACGAGAAATGGTTAACCAATTGGACTTAGTCTCTGGCAGAGAGGCAAAGTGTTTTCAAGAGAAATGGTTAACCAATTGGACTTGGTCTCTGAACGGCAGGCAAATTGTGGCCTTGAGAAATGATTAACCAATTGGACTGAGTCTCTGAACGGCAGGCAAATTGTGGCCTTGAGAAATGATTAACCAATTGGACTTAGTCTCTGGCGGAGAGGCAAAGTGTTTTCACGAGAAATGGTTAACCAATTGGACTTAGTCTCTGGCAGAGAGGCAAAGTGTTTTCCTGAGAAATGGTTAACCAATTGGACTTAGTCTCTGGCGGAGAGGCAAAGTGTTTTCAAGAGAAATGATTAACCAATTGGACTTAGTCTCTGGAGGAGAGACAAAGTGTTTTCAAGAGAAATGGTTAACCAATTGGACTTAGTCTCTGGCAGAGAGGCAAAGTGTTTTCAAGAGAAATGGTTAACCAATTGGACTTAGTCTCTGGCAGAGAGGCAAAGTGTTTTCCAGAGAAATGGTTAACCAATTGGACTTAGTCTCTGGCGGAGAGACAAAGTGTTTTCACGAGAAATGGTTAACCAATTGGACTTAGTCTCTGGCAGAGAGGCAAAGTGTTTTCAAGAGAAATGGTTAACCAATTGGACTTAGTCTCTGGCGGAGAGGCAAAGTGTTTTCTCGAGAAATAATTAACCAATGAGGCCAATGGACCTCGGGTTGCATTGGCAGGCCGGGCAATGAGGCTCTTGGGCCCGCGAGAGCAAAATCCGTGCACAGACGGAAGTCCATGAGGTCAGATCCGAGGCCTTTACCCGGCACCCGGTGGGGGTATTCCCGCAGAGAGTAGCGAATCTGCCCGGCGACGGGTCAAGTTGCAATTTCTGGCATGCCACTCATGGAGCTGGTTAATGAGTTCCCCGCGGAAGTCCCGATGAGGAAAGGGCAAAATGGCGTTTTGCGGGCTTTGGGGCCTCTTCGTCGGTAGGACTACCGCCCGACCTTACGGTTGGAATTGTCGGCAGGGGAGGTTGGCGGGGTACCTGCAGAATAGTAGGAGGTGGCAAATCGAGAATCGGTCGACATCGCCAAAAACCTTCTCGAGCCTCCAGGTCTGCAGGGACCGACCCAGGCTGCCGCCAAACCGACCGAGAGGCCCTGCCGGCGGCCATTTTTGGCCATTTTCGGCATTTTTCGCCTCTTTCGGCCGGGATGGAAAAGCGGCGGCCTGAAGCCCGGGCCTGCCCGGGGAGGCCTCCTAATCGCCCGGGGGACCGGATTTGCCCCGGTGAGAGCCCCCGAAACGTCCCGAAGCCGGCCGGGAAGGCGGCCAAGGGCGAAGCACCTCGCATTGCGTTGGCAGGCCGTGCAAAGTGGCCTCCGGGCCCGCGAGACAATGCAGGGTGCCCTCGGTGTGCCCCTGAGAAATGGTTAACCAAACGAAGGACAGTGCGGCTCGGATTGCATTGGCAGGCCGTGCAAAGGGGCCCCCGGGCCCGCGAGACGTTACAGATTGCCCTCGGTGAGCCCCTGAGAAATGGTTAACCAATTGGACTTAGTCTCTGGCAGAGAGGCAAAGTGTTTTCAAGAGAAATGGTTAACCAATTGGACTTAGTCTCTGGCGGAGAGGCAAAGTGTTTTCAAGAGAAATGGTTAACCAATTGGACTTAGTCTCTGGCAGAGAGGCAAAGTGTTTTCAAGAGAAATGGTTAACCAATTGGACTTTTTCTCTGAACGGCAGGCAAATTGTGGCCTTGAGAAATGATTAACCAATTGGACTTAGTCTCTGGCGGAGAGACCAAGTATTTTCACGAGAAATGGTTAACCAATTGGACTTAGTCTCTGGCAGAGAGGCAAAGTGTTTTCACGAGAAACCCGCGAGAGCAAAATCCGTGCACAGACGGAAGTCCATGAGGTCAGATCCGAGGCCTTTACCCGGCACCCGGTGGGGGTATTCCCGCAGAGAGTAGCGAATCTGCCCGGCGACGGGTCAAGTTGCAATTTCTGGCATGCCACTCCTGGAGCTGGTTAATGAGTTCCCCTCGGAAGTCCCGATGAGGAAAGGGTAAAATGGCGTTTTGCGGGCTTTTAGGGCCTCCTGGACGGTAGGACTACCGCCCGACCTTACGGTTGGAATTGTTGGCAGGGGAGGTTGGCGGGGTACCTGCAGAATAGTAGGAGGTGGCAAATCGAGAATCGGTCGACATCGCCAAAAACCTTCTCGAGCCTCCAGGTCTGCAGGGACCGACCCAGGCTGCCGCCAAACCGACCGACAGGCCCTGCCGGCGGCCATTTTTGGCCATTTTCGGCATTTTTCGCCTCTGTCGGCCGGGATGGAAAAGCGGCGGCCTGAAGCCCGGGCCTGCCCGGGGAGGCCTCCTAATCGCCCGGGGGACCGGATTTGCCCCGGTGAGAGCCCCGGAAACGTCCCGAAGCCGGCCGGGAAGGCGGCCAAGGGCGAAGCACCTCGGATTGCATTGGCAGGCCGTGCAAAGTGGCCTCCGGGCCCGCGAGACAATGCAGGGTGCCCTCGGTGTGCCCCTGAGAAATGGTTAACCAAACGAAGGACAGTGCGCCTCGGATTGCATTGGCAGGCCGTGCAAAGGGGCCCCCGGGCCCGCGAGACGTTACAGATTGCCCTCGGTGAGCCCCTGAGAAATGGTTAACCAATTGGACTTAGTCTCTGGCAGAGAGGCAAAGTGTTTTCACGAGAAATGGTTAACCAATTGGACTTAGTCTCTGGCAGAGAGGCAAAGTGTTTTCAAGAGAAATGGTTAACCAATTGGACTTGGTCTCTGAACGGCAGGCAAATTGTGGCCTTGAGAAATGATTAACCAATTGGACTGAGTCTCTGAACGGCAGGCAAATTGTGGCCTTGAGAAATGATTAACCAATTGGACTTAGTCTCTGGCGGAGAGGCAAAGTGTTTTCACGAGAAATGGTTAACCAATTGGACTTAGTCTCTGGCAGAGAGGCAAAGTGTTTTCCTGAGAAATGGTTAACCAATTGGACTTAGTCTCTGGCGGAGAGGCAAAGTGTTTTCAAGAGAAATGATTAACCAATTGGACTTAGTCTCTGGAGGAGAGACAAAGTGTTTTCAAGAGAAATGGTTAACCAATTGGACTTAGTCTCTGGCAGAGAGGCAAAGTGTTTTCAAGAGAAATGGTTAACCAATTGGACTTAGTCTCTGGCAGAGAGGCAAAGTGTTTTCCAGAGAAATGGTTAACCAATTGGACTTAGTCTCTGGCGGAGAGACAAAGTGTTTTCACGAGAAATGGTTAACCAATTGGACTTAGTCTCTGGCAGAGAGGCAAAGTGTTTTCAAGAGAAATGGTTAACCAATTGGACTTAGTCTCTGGCGGAGAGGCAAAGTGTTTTCTCGAGAAATAATTAACCAATGAGGCCAATGGACCTCGGGTTGCATTGGCAGGCCGGGCAATGAGGCTCTTGGGCCCGCGAGAGCAAAATCCGTGCACAGACGGAAGTCCATGAGGTCAGATCCGAGGCCTTTACCCGGCACCCGGTGGGGGTATTCCCGCAGAGAGTAGCGAATCTGCCCGGCGACGGGTCAAGTTGCAATTTCTGGCATGCCACTCATGGAGCTGGTTAATGAGTTCCCCGCGGAAGTCCCGATGAGGAAAGGGCAAAATGGCGTTTTGCGGGCTTTGGGGCCTCTTCGTCGGTAGGACTACCGCCCGACCTTACGGTTGGAATTGTCGGCAGGGGAGGTTGGCGGGGTACCTGCAGAATAGTAGGAGGTGGCAAATCGAGAATCGGTCGACATCGCCAAAAACCTTCTCGAGCCTCCAGGTCTGCAGGGACCGACCCAGGCTGCCGCCAAACCGACCGAGAGGCCCTGCCGGCGGCCATTTTTGGCCATTTTCGGCATTTTTCGCCTCTTTCGGCCGGGATGGAAAAGCGGCGGCCTGAAGCCCGGGCCTGCCCGGGGAGGCCTCCTAATCGCCCGGGGGACCGGATTTGCCCCGGTGAGAGCCCCCGAAACGTCCCGAAGCCGGCCGGGAAGGCGGCCAAGGGCGAAGCACCTCGCATTGCGTTGGCAGGCCGTGCAAAGTGGCCTCCGGGCCCGCGAGACAATGCAGGGTGCCCTCGGTGTGCCCCTGAGAAATGGTTAACCAAACGAAGGACAGTGCGGCTCGGATTGCATTGGCAGGCCGTGCAAAGGGGCCCCCGGGCCCGCGAGACGTTACAGATTGCCCTCGGTGAGCCCCTGAGAAATGGTTAACCAATTGGACTTAGTCTCTGGCAGAGAGGCAAAGTGTTTTCAAGAGAAATGGTTAACCAATTGGACTTAGTCTCTGGCGGAGAGGCAAAGTGTTTTCAAGAGAAATGGTTAACCAATTGGACTTAGTCTCTGGCAGAGAGGCAAAGTGTTTTCAAGAGAAATGGTTAACCAATTGGACTTTTTCTCTGAACGGCAGGCAAATTGTGGCCTTGAGAAATGATTAACCAATTGGACTTAGTCTCTGGCGGAGAGACCAAGTATTTTCACGAGAAATGGTTAACCAATTGGACTTAGTCTCTGGCAGAGAGGCAAAGTGTTTTCACGAGAAATGGTTAACCAATTGGACTTAGTCTCTGGCAGAGAGGCAAAGTGTTTTCACGAGAAATGGTTAACCAATTGGACTTAGTCTCTGGCGGAGAGACAAAGTGTTTTCAAGAGAAATGGTTAACCAATTGGACTTAGTCTCTGGCAGAGAGGCAAAGTGTTTTCAAGAGAAATGGTTAACCAATTGGACTTGGTCTCTGAACGGCAGGCAAATTGTGGCCTTGAGAAATGATTAACCAATTGGACTTAGTCTCTGGAGGAGAGACAAAGTGTTTTCACGAGAAATGGTTAACCAATTGGACTTAGTCTCTGGCAGAGAGGCAAAGTGTTTTCACGAGAAATGGTTAACCAATTGGACTTAGTCTCTGGCAGAGAGGCAAAGTGTTTTCACGAGAAATGGTTAACCAATTGGACTTAGTCTCTGGCGGAGAGACAAAGTGTTTTCAAGAGAAATGGATAACCAATTGGACTTAGTCTCTGGCAGAGAGGCAAAGTGTTTTCACGAGAAATGGTTAACCAATTGGACTTAGTCTCTGGCGGAGAGACAAAGTGTTTTCAAGAGAAATGGTTAACCAATTGGACTTAGTCTCTGGCAGAGAGGCAAAGTGTTTTCAAGAGAAATGGTTAACCAATTGGACTTGGTCTCTGAACGGCAGGCAAATTGTGGCCTTGAGAAATGATTAACCAATTGGACTTAGTCTCTGGAGGAGAGACAAAGTGTTTTCACGAGAAATGGTTAACCAATTGGACTTAGTCTCTGGCAGAGAGGCAAAGTGTTTTCAAGAGAAATGGTTAACCAATTGGACTTGGTCTCTGAACGGCAGGCAAATTGTGGCCTTGAGAAATGATTAACCAATTGGACTTAGTCTCTGGCGGAGAGACAAAGTGTTTTCACGAGAAATGGTTAACCAATTGGACTTAGTCTCTGGCAGAGAGACAAAGTGTATTCACGAGAAATGGTTAACCAATTGGACTTAGTCTCTGGCAGAGAGGCAAAGTGTTTTCACGAGAAATGGATAACCAATTGGACTTAGTCTCTGGCAGAGAGGCAAAGTGTTTTCAAGAGAAATGGTTAACCAATTGGACTTAGTCTCTGGCAGAGAGGCAAAGCGTTTTCCTGAGAAATGGTTAACCAATTGGACTTAGTCTCTGGCAGAGAGGCAAAGTGTTTTCCTGAGAAATGGTTAACCAATTGGACTTAGTCTGTGAACAGCAGGCAAATTGCGGCCATGAGAAATGGTTAACCAATTGGACTTAGTCTCTGGCAGAGAGGCAAAGTGTTTTCCTGAGAAATGGTTAACCAATTGGACTTAGTCTCTGGCGGAGAGGCAAAGTGTTTCCCGTTGTAATGGTTGGCCAATGCACTTCGGATTGCATTGGCAGGCCGGGCAATGAGGCTCTTGGGCCCGCGAGAGCAAAATCCGTGCACAGACGGAAGTCCATGAGGTCAGATCCGAGGCCTTTACCCGGCACCCGGTGGGGGTATTCCCGCAGAGAGTAGCGAATCTGCCCGGCGACGGGTCAAGTTGCAATTTCTGGCATGCCACTCATGGAGCTGGTTAATGAGTTCCCCGCGGAAGTCCCGATGAGGAAAGGGCAAAATGGCGTTTTGCGGGCTTTGGGGCCTCTTCGTCGGTAGGACTACCGCCCGACCTTACGGTTGGAATTGTCGGCAGGGGAGGTTGGCGGGGTACCTGCAGAATAGTAGGAGGTGGCAAATCGAGAATCGGTCGACATCGCCAAAAACCTTCTCGAGCCTCCAGGTCTGCAGGGACCGACCCAGGCTGCCGCCAAACCGACCGACAGGCCCTGCCGGCGGCCATTTTTGGCCATTTTCGGCATTTTTCGCCTCTGTCGGCCGGGATGGAAAAGCGGCGGCCTGAAGCCCGGGCCTGCCCGGGGAGGCCTCCTAATCGCCCGGGGGACCGGATTTGCCCCGGTGAGAGCCCCGGAAACGTCCCGAAGCCGGCCGGGAAGGCGGCCAAGGGCGAAGCACCTCGGATTGCATTGGCAGGCCGTGCAAAGTGGCCTCCGGGCCCGCGAGACAATGCAGGGTGCCCTCGGTGTGCCCCTGAGAAATGGTTAACCAAACGAAGGACAGTGCGCCTCGGATTGCATTGGCAGGCCGTGCAAAGGGGCCCCCGGGCCCGCGAGACGTTACAGATTGCCCTCGGTGAGCCCCTGAGAAATGGTTAACCAATTGGACTTAGTCTCTGGCAGAGAGACAAAGTGTTTTCACGAGAAATGGTTAACCAATTGGACTTAGTCTCTGGCGGAGAGGCAAAGTGTTTTCACGAGAAATGGTTAACCAATTGGACTTAGTCTCTGGCAGAGAGGCAAAGTGTTTTCCTGAGAAATGGTTAACCAATTGGACTTAGTCTCTGGCGGAGAGGCAAAGTGTTTTCAAGAGAAATGATTAACCAATTGGACTTAGTCTCTGGCGGAGAGACAAAGTGTTTTCAAGAGAAATGGTTAACCAATTGGACTTAGTCTCTGGCAGAGAGGCAAAGTGTTTTCAAGAGAAATGGTTAACCAATTGGACTTAGTCTCTGGCAGAGAGGCAAAGTGTTTTCCAGAGAAATGGTTAACCAATTGGACTTAGTCTCTGGCGGAGAGACAAAGTGTTTTCAAGAGAAATGGATAACCAATTGGACTTAGTCTCTGGCAGAGAGGCAAAGTGTTTTCACGAGAAATGGTTAACCAATTGGACTTAGTCTCTGGCAGAGAGGCAAAGTGTTTTCAAGAGAAATGGTTAACCAATTGGACTTAGTCTCTGGCGGAGAGACAAAGTGTTTTCAAGAGAAATGGTTAACCAATTGGACTTAGTCTCTGGCAGAGAGGCAAAGTGTTTTCCTGAGAAATGGTTAACCAATTGGACTTAGTCTCTGGCGGAGAGGCAAAGTGTTTTCAAGAGAAATGGTTAACCAATTGGACTTAGTCTCTGGCGGAGAGGCAAAGTGTTTTCACGAGAAATGGTTAACCAATTGGACTTAGTCTCTGAACGGCAGGCAAATTGTGGCCTTGAGAAATGATTAACCAATTGGACTTAGTCTCTGGCGGAGAGGCAAAGTGTTTTCTCGAGAAATAATGAACCAATGAGGACAATGGACCTCGGTTTGCATTGGCAGGCCGGGCAAAGTGGCTCTTGGGCCCGCGAGAGCAAAATCCGTGCACAGACGGAAGTCCATGAGGTCAGATCCGAGGCCTTTACCCGGCACCCGGTGGGGGTATTCCCGCAGAGAGTAGCGAATCTGCCCGGCGACGGGTCAAGTTGCAATTTCTGGCATGCCACTCCTGGAGCTGGTTAATGAGTTCCCCTCGGAAGTCCCGATGAGGAAAGGGTAAAATGGCGTTTTGCGGGCTTTTAGGGCCTCCTGGACGGTAGGACTACCGCCCGACCTTACGGTTGGAATTGTTGGCAGGGGAGGTTGGCGGGGTACCTGCAGAATAGTAGGAGGTGGCAAATCGAGAATCGGTCGACATCGCCAAAAACCTTCTCGAGCCTCCAGGTCTGCAGGGACCGACCCAGGCTGCCGCCAAACCGACCGACAGGCCCTGCCGGCGGCCATTTTTGGCCATTTTCGGCATTTTTCGCCTCTGTCGGCCGGGATGGAAAAGCGGCGGCCTGAAGCCCGGGCCTGCCCGGGGAGGCCTCCTAATCGCCCGGGGGACCGGATTTGCCCCGGTGAGAGCCCCGGAAACGTCCCGAAGCCGGCCGGGAAGGCGGCCAAGGGCGAAGCACCTCGGATTGCATTGGCAGGCCGTGCAAAGTGGCCTCCGGGCCCGCGAGACAATGCAGGGTGCCCTCGGTGTGCCCCTGAGAAATGGTTAACCAAACGAAGGACAGTGCGCCTCGGATTGCATTGGCAGGCCGTGCAAAGGGGCCCCCGGGCCCGCGAGACGTTACAGATTGCCCTCGGTGAGCCCCTGAGAAATGGTTAACCAATTGGACTTAGTCTCTGGCAGAGAGGCAAAGTGTTTTCACGAGAAATGGTTAACCAATTGGACTTAGTCTCTGGCAGAGAGGCAAAGTGTTTTCAAGAGAAATGGTTAACCAATTGGACTTGGTCTCTGAACGGCAGGCAAATTGTGGCCTTGAGAAATGATTAACCAATTGGACTGAGTCTCTGAACGGCAGGCAAATTGTGGCCTTGAGAAATGATTAACCAATTGGACTTAGTCTCTGGCGGAGAGGCAAAGTGTTTTCACGAGAAATGGTTAACCAATTGGACTTAGTCTCTGGCAGAGAGGCAAAGTGTTTTCCTGAGAAATGGTTAACCAATTGGACTTAGTCTCTGGCGGAGAGGCAAAGTGTTTTCAAGAGAAATGATTAACCAATTGGACTTAGTCTCTGGAGGAGAGACAAAGTGTTTTCAAGAGAAATGGTTAACCAATTGGACTTAGTCTCTGGCAGAGAGGCAAAGTGTTTTCAAGAGAAATGGTTAACCAATTGGACTTAGTCTCTGGCAGAGAGGCAAAGTGTTTTCCAGAGAAATGGTTAACCAATTGGACTTAGTCTCTGGCGGAGAGACAAAGTGTTTTCACGAGAAATGGTTAACCAATTGGACTTAGTCTCTGGCAGAGAGGCAAAGTGTTTTCAAGAGAAATGGTTAACCAATTGGACTTAGTCTCTGGCGGAGAGGCAAAGTGTTTTCTCGAGAAATAATTAACCAATGAGGCCAATGGACCTCGGGTTGCATTGGCAGGCCGGGCAATGAGGCTCTTGGGCCCGCGAGAGCAAAATCCGTGCACAGACGGAAGTCCATGAGGTCAGATCCGAGGCCTTTACCCGGCACCCGGTGGGGGTATTCCCGCAGAGAGTAGCGAATCTGCCCGGCGACGGGTCAAGTTGCAATTTCTGGCATGCCACTCATGGAGCTGGTTAATGAGTTCCCCGCGGAAGTCCCGATGAGGAAAGGGCAAAATGGCGTTTTGCGGGCTTTGGGGCCTCTTCGTCGGTAGGACTACCGCCCGACCTTACGGTTGGAATTGTCGGCAGGGGAGGTTGGCGGGGTACCTGCAGAATAGTAGGAGGTGGCAAATCGAGAATCGGTCGACATCGCCAAAAACCTTCTCGAGCCTCCAGGTCTGCAGGGACCGACCCAGG
This sequence comes from Cetorhinus maximus, assembly GCF_964194155.1. Lineage (NCBI taxonomy): Eukaryota > Metazoa > Chordata > Chondrichthyes > Lamniformes > Cetorhinidae > Cetorhinus > Cetorhinus maximus. The sequence goes on along the minus strand of NW_027597813.1, from coordinate 5,872 downwards.
CTGCCGCCAAACCGACCGAGAGGCCCTGCCGGCGGCCATTTTTGGCCATTTTCGGCATTTTTCGCCTCTTTCGGCCGGGATGGAAAAGCGGCGGCCTGAAGCCCGGGCCTGCCCGGGGAGGCCTCCTAATCGCCCGGGGGACCGGATTTGCCCCGGTGAGAGCCCCCGAAACGTCCCGAAGCCGGCCGGGAAGGCGGCCAAGGGCGAAGCACCTCGCATTGCGTTGGCAGGCCGTGCAAAGTGGCCTCCGGGCCCGCGAGACAATGCAGGGTGCCCTCGGTGTGCCCCTGAGAAATGGTTAACCAAACGAAGGACAGTGCGGCTCGGATTGCATTGGCAGGCCGTGCAAAGGGGCCCCCGGGCCCGCGAGACGTTACAGATTGCCCTCGGTGAGCCCCTGAGAAATGGTTAACCAATTGGACTTAGTCTCTGGCAGAGAGGCAAAGTGTTTTCAAGAGAAATGGTTAACCAATTGGACTTAGTCTCTGGCGGAGAGGCAAAGTGTTTTCAAGAGAAATGGTTAACCAATTGGACTTAGTCTCTGGCAGAGAGGCAAAGTGTTTTCAAGAGAAATGGTTAACCAATTGGACTTTTTCTCTGAACGGCAGGCAAATTGTGGCCTTGAGAAATGATTAACCAATTGGACTTAGTCTCTGGCGGAGAGACCAAGTATTTTCACGAGAAATGGTTAACCAATTGGACTTAGTCTCTGGCAGAGAGGCAAAGTGTTTTCACGAGAAATGGTTAACCAATTGGACTTAGTCTCTGGCAGAGAGGCAAAGTGTTTTCACGAGAAATGGTTAACCAATTGGACTTAGTCTCTGGCGGAGAGACAAAGTGTTTTCAAGAGAAATGGTTAACCAATTGGACTTAGTCTCTGGCAGAGAGGCAAAGTGTTTTCAAGAGAAATGGTTAACCAATTGGACTTGGTCTCTGAACGGCAGGCAAATTGTGGCCTTGAGAAATGATTAACCAATTGGACTTAGTCTCTGGAGGAGAGACAAAGTGTTTTCACGAGAAATGGTTAACCAATTGGACTTAGTCTCTGGCAGAGAGGCAAAGTGTTTTCACGAGAAATGGTTAACCAATTGGACTTAGTCTCTGGCAGAGAGGCAAAGTGTTTTCACGAGAAATGGTTAACCAATTGGACTTAGTCTCTGGCGGAGAGACAAAGTGTTTTCAAGAGAAATGGATAACCAATTGGACTTAGTCTCTGGCAGAGAGGCAAAGTGTTTTCACGAGAAATGGTTAACCAATTGGACTTAGTCTCTGGCGGAGAGACAAAGTGTTTTCAAGAGAAATGGTTAACCAATTGGACTTAGTCTCTGGCAGAGAGGCAAAGTGTTTTCAAGAGAAATGGTTAACCAATTGGACTTGGTCTCTGAACGGCAGGCAAATTGTGGCCTTGAGAAATGATTAACCAATTGGACTTAGTCTCTGGAGGAGAGACAAAGTGTTTTCACGAGAAATGGTTAACCAATTGGACTTAGTCTCTGGCAGAGAGGCAAAGTGTTTTCAAGAGAAATGGTTAACCAATTGGACTTGGTCTCTGAACGGCAGGCAAATTGTGGCCTTGAGAAATGATTAACCAATTGGACTTAGTCTCTGGCGGAGAGACAAAGTGTTTTCACGAGAAATGGTTAACCAATTGGACTTAGTCTCTGGCAGAGAGACAAAGTGTATTCACGAGAAATGGTTAACCAATTGGACTTAGTCTCTGGCAGAGAGGCAAAGTGTTTTCACGAGAAATGGATAACCAATTGGACTTAGTCTCTGGCAGAGAGGCAAAGTGTTTTCAAGAGAAATGGTTAACCAATTGGACTTAGTCTCTGGCAGAGAGGCAAAGCGTTTTCCTGAGAAATGGTTAACCAATTGGACTTAGTCTCTGGCAGAGAGGCAAAGTGTTTTCCTGAGAAATGGTTAACCAATTGGACTTAGTCTGTGAACAGCAGGCAAATTGCGGCCATGAGAAATGGTTAACCAATTGGACTTAGTCTCTGGCAGAGAGGCAAAGTGTTTTCCTGAGAAATGGTTAACCAATTGGACTTAGTCTCTGGCGGAGAGGCAAAGTGTTTCCCGTTGTAATGGTTGGCCAATGCACTTCGGATTGCGTTGGTAGGCCGTGGAAAGTGGCTCTTGGGCCCGCGAGAGCAAAATCCGTGCGCAGACGGAAGTCCATGAGGTCAGATCCGAGGCCTTTACCCGGCACCCGGTGGGGGTATTCCCGCAGAGAGTAGCGGGTGTGCCCGGCGACGGGTCAAGTTGCAATTTCTGGCATACCACTCCTGGAGCTCGTTAATGAGTTCCCCTCGGAAGTCCCGATGAGAAAATGGCAAAATGGCGTTTTGCGGGCTTTGGGGCCTCCTGGACGGTAGGCCTACCGCCCGACCTTACGGTTGCAATTGTTGGCAGGGGAGGTTGGCGGGGTACCCGGAGATTTTCGGGGACACGATTTTCAGAACATTTTCAGACAACGGTCACACTTTAAAAATGCCCAGAAAAGTGCGACTTTGAGGGTGGTAAGCGTTTTCAAATAGAATACCTTTCAAAGAGCTCTCGGAAGTCCTATATGAGGATTTAAGATGAATTTGTGCGGGCTTTCCGAACTCCGTTGTCGGTCTGAAATATCGGCCAGGGTCCAGACCGGTGGTAACCCTGGTTTAATAAACATGGCGTGTGGCGAAAAGAACAGACAAAATGACAAAGTGTCAAATATATATATACATGTGTATTTATGAACAAAAAAAATCACAAAGTGTCACCTGGCGGTGTACTTGATGATGAAAAATAAAAATACAAAGTCTGTTCACAGGCACCTTTGGGGCGGGGGTGCCTGAGTCCCCTTGGGTTGCACACTATAGAGTGTTTGACATGGACAGAGTCAACACTGTGTGCGTGCCCAGAACCCTTTTGAACGCAGGCGACGCACGCCGGTCGGCATTTCCTCTCCGTGCGAGCGCCAACAGGTTGCTTCCGTTGTTTTACAAATAAGAAAATTGTATTTATGAGCAGCAAAAAAAAAAATCACAAAGTTTCACCTGGCGGTGTACTTGATGAGAAATAAAAATACAAAGCCTGTTCACAGGCACCTAGGGGGCGGGCGGGGTGCCTGAGTCCCCTTGGGTTGCACACTGTAGTGTTTGACATGGGCAGAGTCAGCACTGTGTGCGTGCCCAGAACCGATGTGAAAGCAGGCGACGCACGCCAGTCGGCATTTCCTAGCCGTGCGAGCGCCAACATGTTGCTTCCGATGTTTTACAAATAAGAAAACTGTATTTATGAGCAAAAAAAATCACAAAGTGTCACCTGGCGGTGTACTTGATGATGAATAATAAAAATACAAAGCCTGTTCACAGGCACCTAGGGGGCGGG